>NC_091438.1:154877729-155170158 GCF_964237555.1 Oryctolagus cuniculus
TTTGGAAATTCTCTTTAAACATCAAAGTACAGTGAAACCTGCAACAGCGACCTGTTTGTCAGTGACTCCTTTTGTGGGACCCGGCGTGCTGCTGAGTACTGTGTATGTTACTTCTGTGTTGACAGAATTCACTTCTGTGTTCAGTGAACACACATTTCCTGGGCTCCCTGGGCAGGGCAGAGCCCAGGGGAGGAGGTGCAGACATCAGCAAACACAGTCAGAGGGGAGAACGTTGATGACAAGGCAGGATAGCCCACTCCACCAGATCTGGAGAATTCAGACAACAACGAGACACGGTCTCTGTCCTCAAGTGCATATCAGAATCTAACTGAGGCACCGGCACTGCGGTGCAGTGGGTGAAGCTGCAGCCTGTGACCCTCGCATCCCATATCAGAGCACTAGTTTGAGTCCTGGCTGCTCTGCTTCCAAGGTAACTCCCTGCTAATGCACCTGGAAAGATGGCAGAAGATGGCTCAAGTGCTGGGCCCCCACCACCCACATGAAGACCGGGATGGAGATGGAGTTCCCAGCTCTTGGCTTTGGCCTGGGCCAGCTCTCTGTTGCAGCCATTTAGAAAGTAAACCAGGGGCCAAAGTTTCTCTCTCTCTCTCTCTCTCTCTCTCGGCCTTCCAAATAAATAAATAATAAATCTTTTAAAACATCCCTAAAAAGAATAATTGAGGACAGAAAATGTCTAAATCAGAAATAGAGATGATATCCTCCACACAGAGTTGGAACTTATATTTTTGCAACAACTGAATGGATATATGGCTGTTATGACATACTCAGTGGCATGACATTTATGTAAGTATGAAATAGATGTTAGGGGGCCAGCGTGGTAGTGTAGTGGGTAAAGCCACCACCTGCAATGCTGGAATTCCACATTGGTGCCAGTTTGAGATCTGGCTACTCCACTTCTGATCCAGCTGCCTGCTAATGCACCTGAGAAAGCAGTGTAAAATGGCCCAAGTACTTGGGCCCCTGAATCCACGTGGGAGACACAGATGAAGTTCCTGGCTCCTGGCTTTGGCCTGACCCAGCTCTGACTGTTGCGACCATTTGGGGAGTGAACCAGCATATGGAGGATCTCTCTCTCTCTCTCTCTTTCTCCAAATTTGCCTTTCAAACACATAAAAATGAATTTTTAAAAAATAGCTGTTCTGAGCATTTTTTTTATCAAATGTCTGTTGGCCATCTAAATTTCCTCTCTTGAAAAATGCATGTTCAAGTCCTTTGCCTATTTTTAACTGGATTGCTTGTTTTGTTGTTGTTGAGTTTCTTGAGCTCTGTACAGATGCTGATATTAATCCTTTATCAGTTTCATAGTCTGCAAATATTTTCTCCCATTCTGTCAGTTGCCTCTTCACTTGGCTGAGTGTTTCTTTTGCAGTGCAGAAGCTTCTCAATTGATATAATCCCATTTATGAATTTTGGCTGTGATTGCCTGTGCCTCTGGAGTCTTTTCCAAGAAGTCTTTGCCTATGATAAAATCTTGCAGAGTTTCCCCAATGTTCTCTGGCAATCTGATGGGATTTGGTCATAGATTTAGGTCTCTGATCCACTTTGAGTGGGTTTTTGTGTAAGGTGTGAGGTAGGGATCTAGATTCATACTTCTGCACCTGGAGACCCAGTTTTCCCAGCCCATTTGTTAAAGAGACTGTCCTTGCTCCAGGGATTATTTTTGCTCCTTTGTCAAAGATAAGTTGGTTGTAGATGTGTGGATTGATTGCTGGAGTTTCTATTCTGCTCCATTGGTTTACACATCTGTTTTTGTACCAGTCAAGGCAGTTTTGATTCTAACTTCCTTGTGATGTTTCTTGAAATCTGATATTGTGATGCCTCCAGCTTTGTTTTTGTTGTGTAAGATTGTTTTAGCTATTCAGGGTCTTTTGTGTTTCCATATGAATTTTAGCATCATTTTTTTATAGATCTGAGCATAATGTCACTGGTATTTTGATTGGGATCACAATTAATCTCTAAATTGTTTTCGATATCAGCCATTAGGGAAATGCAAATCAAAACCACAATGAAATTTCACCTCACTCCTGTTAGAATGGTTTTCATACAGAAATCAACAAACAACAAATGCTGGCAAGGATATGGGGATAAAGGTACCCTAATCCACTGTTGGTGGGAATGTAAACTGTTGCAGCCACTGTGGAAGACAGTATGGAGATTCCTCAAAAACCTGAATATATGGGACCAGCACTGTGGCACAGTGGGCTAAAGCCCCAGCCTACAGTGCCTGCATCCCATATGGGTGCTGGTTCAAGTTCCTGCTGTTCCACTTCCCATCCAACTTCCTGCTAATGACCTGGGGAAGCAGCAGAGGATAGCCCAAGTTCTTGGGCCCCTGCGCCCATATGGAAGACCCAAAAGAAACTTCTGGTTCTCGACTTCGGATCAGCTCAGCTCCAGTTGTTGCAGCCATTTGAGCAGTGCACCAGTGGATGGAAGAAATCTCTGTCTCTTTCTACTTCTCTAACTCCACTTTTCAAATAAATAAATCTTTAAAAAAAGAAATCTGAATATAAATTCTATGATTCATATGATATACGAATATAGATTCATATGATCCAGCCATCCCATTCCTGGGAATTTACCCAAATGAAGAGAAATCAGCATATGAGAGTTATCTGTACCCTCATGTTCACAGCAGCTCAATTCACAAGAGCTGAGATATGGAATCAACCCAGGTGTCCATCAACTGCTGACTGGATAAAGAAATTATGGGATATATACACTATGGAGTACTATTCAGAGGTAAAAAATGAAATTCTGTCTTTTGCAACAAAACGAATGCAACTGGAACCCATTATACTTAGTGAAATAAGCCAGTCCCCAAAAGAGAGACATAAGATATTTTCCCTGATCTGGGGTAACCCATAGAGTGCCTGAAATGTAACGTGTAGGAGTGAAATGGACATTTTGAGATTTGATGATTGTTTACAGCCTTGGCTCTACTGTGGAGCATCAGTGTTTTTTCTTCATACTATTTGCTGAACTCTACTTAGTGTAGGGTTAACCTTATGAGTATAAAGTAAACTGAAGATAGATCTTTGTAAAAATTAAGAGTGGGAATAGGAGAGGGAGGAGGAGGAAGATTTGGGGTGTTGGTGGGAGGGAGGGTAGGGTGAGAAACATTACTAGGTTCCTAAATCTGTATATATGAAACTTGCATGCCTTAAATAAAATTAAAAAAAAAATTAGTTGTCAGATTCATGTTTTTTTCTGTTATGTTCCCTAAATTTCAACAACTTACTGGAGAAAACAGCCCCCCCAAAACAAAACAACAAAGCCCTCTCCTTCCATCCTTCGGAAAAACTACATCTCTTCCTCCCGTCTCCTGCTGTGTGCAGAGAAAACCAGTCCACGCTTGCTCAGTTCTGTAAAGCTCCGTGGAGGATTTCCTCTGCTGGCTTATCCCACCCCATTGTCCAGCTGAAGGAGAGGACTCATTGCACATGAAATACCGCAGAACCTCAGCGTAACACTGTCCTAAAAGCGCTCGCGGTAAAACTTCTGCTCAAAGGCCCTTCATGTCTTCACTGCAGATTGCAACAGAAGATGCTGCATAGAAGTGTTACGGGGTTTTCCTCTGCTTTATATTCTGGGTCGGGTCTTGCAGGGGGTGCACCTGCATGTGGCCTGTACGTGGTGGAGCAGGTCTTGCATTCATGGTAAACCAGATGTCTTAGACTAAGTTTGTATACCCTGTGTGGGGGTTGTTGATGTCATTGTTTTTAACTCAGCAATAATTGAAGCTCTGCCCTCTCAATTACTGCCTTTATATTGTGGGTAAGGAGCACTTAAAAATCTCTCAGATTAGTATTTCATGTTTCTATCAAAAATGGGAAAATTAAAAGCAGGTTGAGACATGCATATTTCAGGAAGAATGGGAAAACATGGATTCCTGGCCTGCTTTGCTCGTTACCGACCCTGGTCTGGCCCCTGCAGCACCGACGTCCCTGGCCCCAGCACAGACTTCAGCGGAGTTATTTGTCGGGACTCCTGGGACTCCCTGGGTGCTTAGACCTCGCTCTAGCCTATAAATTCCCCCATAAAACTCAGTTGGGGGAGCTGAGCCCGAGTGACTGCAATGTGGACAGAGCAGACCCAGGACTGAGGCCGGTGCCCGGAGGAGCTGCAGGCGAGGGTTCCCCGCGCTCGCTGTCAGATCCTGCCCCACCCCCTCCCTCCACAGTGCCCCGACCCCATTCACGCTCCACTCGCTACCCCTGGGGGCCCTGCAGAACAGGGTAAATCCCAGCCCTGAAGCTGGGACTTCGGGCCCTGCCTGTGCTCGCTGCCCGGATGCACCGGGTCCAGCTGAAAGCAGACTTCACCGGGAAAAGTGAAGTGCGGTGCTCGTGCCGACCAGCGGCCGGGGAAGTCCTTCAAGCACGGGAGAAATTGCAGGCTCGGGGGTGCGTATCTCAGGCTGGTTTTTCCAGGCTGCCCAGGAGCCCGAGTGACCTTGGCCAGCGCTGACCGCTGCACGTTGCCGTGAGGCACTGCCCAACAGCAGCCCACAGCACATTCTGCGTTTATTGAAGATGCAGCCGCCTGGTTAATCTCTGAAATTCACAGTCCAAGTCATGTCTTCCTGATCAACTTATGTAATTTGATACACAGAGGAGAGAACTCAGGAGGCAGAAAACGCAGCAGTAACTATGCGCCGAACTGAAGGGTGCTTCAGACAGTGGGTGGAAAATGGGATTAAAAGATGAGTGCGTCTTGGTGCAAATTAATTTAAATCCACGCATCTGAAGGGGCTTCAAGAGAGTTCATGAACAGGAATACTAGGAAAAAACTACGCACGGATTTCCAAAATCAACGCCTCTTTTATCCCATTTTCCACAAGCCATTTGAAGGACCCCAGGACTTGCTGCGAGTCAGGTCCTGCACTGTGCACTTCCCATGCCTTCTCCCACCCCTGGATAACGTCACACCCATCAGTGTTCAATGGCTCAGTCCCACAGTGGTGGGGGGAGATTCAACTCTCATGCATTCTTCTCATGAAAGACGTGACTCTGGGGGCACTCATCCACACTGCTTCCCCCCCCCCCCGCCCCACACACACACTAGAACTTTCTCATCTGCCTACTTCTGGTGTCTCCTGTTCATCTTTTAAGACCCGGATGAGGAGCTGGTGTTGTATCGCAGGAGGTTGGAGTGCTGTCTGGGAGGCCAGCATCCCGTATCAGACTGCTGGTTCAAGTCCTGGCTGCTCTGCTTCTTTTTTTTTTTTTTTTTGACAGGCAGAGTGGACAGTGAGAGAGAGAGACAGAGAAAAAGGTCTTCCTTTACGGTTGGTTCACCCTCCAATGGCCGCTGTAGCCGGCATACCGCGCTGATCTGAAGCCAGGAGCCAAGTGCTTCTCCTGGTCTGCCATGCAGGTGCAGGACCCAAGCACTTGGGCCATCCTCCACTGCACTCCCTGGTCACAGCAGAGAGCTGGCCTGGAAGAGGGGCAACCGGGACAGAATCTGGCGCCCTGACCGGGACTAGAATCTGGGGTGCTGGTGCCGCAGGCGGAGGATTAGCCTAGTGAGCCGTGGTGCCGGCCTGCTCTGCTTCTGATCCAGCTCCCTGCCAATGCACCTGGGAGGCAGCAGGTGATGGCTCAAGTCCTTGGGCCCTGCCAGTCATGCTGGGGACCCCGATGGAGTTCCTAGCTGCTGGCTTCAGCCTGGCCCACCCCAAGCTGTTGTGCAATTCGGGGAGTGAACCAGCAGGTGGAAGCACTTCCTGTCTCTCTTTCATGCTTTGCCTTTTTTTTTTTTTTTTTTTTTTTAAGATCTATTTATTTTATTTGAAAGACAGAGTTACAGAGAGGCAGAGGCAGAGAGAGGGAGAGAGATGTCTTTCATATGCTGGTTCACTCTCCAGATGGCTGCAAAGGCCAGAGCTGTGCTGATCCGAAGCCAGGAGCCAGGAGCTTCTTCTGGGTCTCCCACGTGGGTGCAGGGGCCCAAGGACCTGGGCTATCCTCCACTGCTTTCCCAGGCCATAGCAGAGAGCTGGATCAGAAGTGGAGCAGCCAGGACTCGAAGCAGCGCCCATGTGGGATGCTGGCGCTGCAGGCAGCAGCTTTGCCCGCTACGCCACAGCACTGGCCCCTGTGCTTTGCCTTTTGAATAAACAGAACTTAAAAGAATCCAGATCAATTCAGCTTTCTGGAAAGCCTTCCTGAAGCCTAACTCTAACATCTTTGTTTTCCAAACACTTCAGTGCAGGCAGGAGTACCCACTCCGTAAATGTCTGCTCTGTACAACTTAACACTTTATTGCCATAGTAGACAATTCTGTATTACATAGCCTTATTTTTCATCGTCTTTTGTGGGATATTGTGTCTCGTAGTTTCTCGTGTGCAGGGGTGCTGTACCCTGCTTTTAGCATATGGTTGCTGTGTGCGTGTGTGTGGATACGCAGTTGGCAGATAGGTGTGCATGCCTGTGGGGGTTTCCCAGAAAACCCCCTCCATTCCTGAAGCTTCCCCATTTCTCCCTGGGGGTTGCCACCTCCCCACTGTGCACAGCATCAGGGAGAAAGTTGGTTACGAATGATGAATGATGGCCTTGCACTTGGGAGCTGATGAGACAGGAGACCCCTTCGCAGCACCCCGGTGCAGGCAGAGTTGGACCTGTGGCCTATGCTCAGCCAGCCGGAGGCTTCCTTCTGAGGACCACCCATCTGGCCGGTGATTGCTGTTGCCATGGCAACACGCCCACCAGGCTTTCCTGCCCTGAGTCCAGAGCCAGGCTCCCCCATCCGCCCGGTGACCTGGGCACCTGCTGAGTTGCACACCTGGTTCTCTAGTGAGGGTTAAGTTCAGGTGTTCACCTGACTGGGCCACGAGGTCCCAGACATCTGGCCGTGAATGCAAGGAGCTGCACGGAACAGGAACGCCAAGTGAAGCAGTCGACCCTCCCCCATGTGTGGGTGGGCAGCGCGCAGTCTGCTAAGGACCCGAGCAGAGCAGAGATTTGAGAAGGAAGGACTCCATCCTGCCCGTCGTGGAGCAGGGGCGTCAGTCTTCTGCTGCCTTTGGCTTTGGATTTGGGCTGGAGCTCACCCCGCCTGCCCCTGCTTCTCAGACCCTCGGCCTTGCGCTGCAGCCCTGTGACCTGCTCTTCTGGTCCGCAGCTGGGGCTGCAGCCCTTGGGGCTGCTCAGCCTCCATAACCATAAACAAATAAGCAACTCTCTCCCTCTCTCTCCCTCTCTCCCTCTCTCTCTCCCTCTCTCCCTCCCTCTCCCTCCCTGTCTCCCTCTCTCCCTCACTCCCTCCCTCTCCCTCTCTCCCTCTCTCCCTCTCCCTCTCTCCCTCTCTCTCTCCCTCTCTCTCCCTGTCTCCCTCTCTCCCTCCCTCTCTCCCTCTCCCTCTCTCCCTCTCTCTCTCTCCTCTTCCCCTCCTGTTGGTCTGTTTCTGTTTTCTTCTGGAGAACCTAGATGAATAGATCTTACTTCCCACCAGTTCTGTGGACCCCGAGACCTTCCCGAAACTTCCCCTTAGATGTTATTTGCTGCAATGCTCCTACCCCTATGCTCCCACGGAAACCACACCCTAAGCGGGACACAGGTAATCGTCTAAGTGCTTGGCGACTGCTCTTTCACAGGCACCACTGTAATTTCTACCCAACACCGTGCTTTGGGCAATGCTCGGGTGTTTCACAGCCACTCCCCCCTTCCCAGTCTCTTCTCTGCACATCCCAGCAGCACACCCCACCCCTGCCTTCCCCGCACCCGCGGCCAGGGTGTGTAGGAGCCTGAGGAGCGCCGGCCGAGGTGGCTTCTCTTGCTCCCTGCCGTCCTCAGCGGATCACCACGAGGATGCCGTGTGCTCATCAGGAAACTGGATCCCAGTCCTCGGGCAGAAGCCGGGAAAACGGAATTGGAATGTGAAGGGTGGAACGGGAAGCTGGGGGGGGGGGGAGGCGGAGATGAGCAGGAAAGCAGAGGACGGGTGTGGTGGATGGCGGGTGGGGGTGCCTGCGGGGGGCAGAGCGGGGTGGGGGTGGGTTGCAGCCTGCTGTGGCTCTCAGGCGTGGGAGCACCTACCCAGGAGGAGTGAACTGTGGCCCCGAGTCGCAGCCAGGCACAAAACGAGAAACCTCTCCCGAGAGGGGCCATTAAGAGCTAACCTGGGCAGAATCCTTTTCACCGCAATTTCTGTGAAGCTGTGGATAATTCCCGTGGTTTTGCTCAAACGTGGAGTCAGAGGGGGCTCGTTAGACTCACTGACAAACGTCCCCACGTGCAGCTGATGCTGCAGACAGGGTCAGGAAGCAACGTCTCTCGGTAGCAACCAGATACTCAAAACCAGACAGGATGGTCCCCAATGTTGAAAACGTTTGGAACCACATCATTCAAAACAAATACTGGGAAACATACAATTCAATATCCCAAGGGAAATTCTCCAGATAACCTCCAGATAACCTCTCCACTTCCCGGGGAACATGGGCTGCAAAGAGTTAAAAGCTTTAGCCTCACCAACAGACAGCTTCACATATACCCTCACCTCCGAGCACAGCCCTGCTCCTGCAACCTCGGGAAGTGTGGCCACCAGTCCCAGCCACAGTCAGGAATCTCTGAGCCAGCAGGCAGTGCAAAAACGTCATCCAGGTTTCTTTTCTTTTTTAAAGATTTATTTTATTTATTTGAAAGACAGAGTTACAGAGAGAGGTAGAGACAGAGAGAGAGAGGTCTTCCATCCGCTGGTTCACCACCCCCCAGATGGCCGCAACAGCCGGAGCTGCGCCGATCCGAAGCCAAGAGCCAGGAGCCTCCTCCAGGTCTCCCATGTGGGTGCAGGGGCCCAAGGCCTTGGGCCATCTTCCACTGCTTTCCCAGGCCGTAGCAGAGAGCTGGATTGGAAGAGGAGCAGCCGGGACTCAAAGCCGCGTCCGTATGGGATGCCGGCACTTCAGGCCAGGGTGTTAACCCGCTGCGCCGGCCCCTCATCCAGGTTTCTGCATATGAGGGGGAACAAAGCTTCCTCTAGACGCTGTGTTCTGGTTCTGTCAAAAGCCCGTCTCAGTGCAAACCGAAGTGCGTGTGGATAAGGCCAGATGCAAAGAGATGAGTCCGGGGCTGCCAATGCGTGGGGCACGTGTTAGGGAGCAAAGTCTATGGAAGAAGCCAGCCCGGGGGACACTGGAGATAACAGCAGAGGGACTAAGCTCTCATGGCTGTCTGAGACTGCATCCAGCTGCTCCTGGAACCACCATGCCTTGAACTTGACCATCGTGGGATTCCCGTTGGTGGAAGCCCATTGGCTTGGGTATCTGTTCCTGACAACCCACGTGCTCACGGTTTCTGTAGTGCCCCGCATCCTAGGTCAGGAGCTCAAAGGCCTCCCAGCTACACCAGGAACCCTCTGAGACCCACTGTGAGCAGGTTTCTTTTCCAGGTCTCTGTTTCTCGCTCTCCATAATGAGGGGGTTGGTGAGATGCCAGTGTTGCACCCCAGGTTCTCCAGTTCACAATCTTTGTGACAAGGGCCAGGAGTGTGACCTTGTCCATCGGTCACCTGGGAACATCACAGGTGGTAAGAGGCAACACGTGTGCTTGTAGGGGCAGAGCCAAAGAGGTGAGGGCCTCAAGCATGGCACTGGATCAGCTCAGGCCCCATGCGGCCTCCGTGGAGCCCTGCGCTGGGTCCTTTGGCCTCTGCCACCTGCTGTTCTGCACGGGGCCCCCCCAGCAGCTACATCTCTTACTCCTCTAGCCACAGTCAGGTCGAGAGTCACTGAGAAGCCCCAGGCAGCAACTCCACTTGAGAATGAGTGCTTGGCAGATTGGCTAAGCCCATGGCATCCAGGACCCTGTTCTCGGTTTCTTTCTGCCTGTGTCTTTAAAAAGGAAGATTCTAGAAACCCAGGTAAAATGGCCACATAAACCCTGCAGATTCATCTTGGTGATGGGAAGATGCCTTGCAGGTCTCTCCTGGGTCACACTTGCATCTTAGCCTCGGCCACCTCCTTATCCCACTGGTGTGGGGACGGCACAGAATGGACCCTCACATCCTGGTTATGGACCACCAGGAACATGAGCTTCTCTGTCACTTGCCAGGGGCACGACCTTGAGCTGGTGACCTATCTGGCTGGGTCTGACCTTCCTCCTCTGTCAGATGAGACACGCAGGATTGGCCCTGAGGCGTAGTAGGTTAAGCCTCTGCCCATATGGATGCCGGTTCGAGTCCTGGCTGCTCCACTTCTGACCCAACTCTCTGCTGTGGCCTGGGAAAGCAATGGAAGATGGCCCAAGTGCTTGGGCCCCTGCCACCCATGTGGGAGACCCAGATGAAGCTCCTGGCTTCAGTCCAGCCCAACCCTGGCCATTGTGGCCATTTCCAAACTGAACCAGTGGATGGAAGATCCCTTTCTCTCTGTCTCTCTCTGTCTCTGTCTCTCTCTCTCTTTCTCTCTCTCTAACTCTTACTTTCAAATAAATAAATAAATCTTAAAAAAAAAAAAAGAAACACTCCTTGAGGATGGAAGGGGGCAGGTCCCAAGGTGCTTAGCGCAGGCCTTGGTGCATCACTACTGTAGGACCGGTGCCACCAGGACTACTGAGACTGTTCTGACCACAGCTTGTGCTGGGGACAAGCTTCTGAGTGGGCCTCTTGGGGGCTTGCCTGGGGGCTCAAACCACTGCCCCCCATTCCTTCCTATAACCTGGCAGCATAGGACCACTCCTCCATTCTAGGTTTCAGGTTAAAATGTGCTGGTGGCAGACAAGAGCCCTGATCTCCCCGCATCCACTTCCGAGCTGGACAACCTCGAGGTTCTTTAACTTCTTTTAGCCTCTTTTTTTTTGTTGGAGCAGCCAGTTGTCCATCTGCTCCACTTGCTGTGTTGTCCCAGGATTTTAAGTGACCATGCAGCAGAATATTCTAGAAGGACCTTCTCCCAGATTGAGCTGCTCCCATGGCTGGGGAGGTGACCCCGGGCTTTACAAAGACTAACAGGGCCTGGTAATCAGCCAAACACCAAGTGAGGAACAGGAGAAAATGAAGGGGAACAGAAAGAGAAACCCCAAAACGTCTGGGTGCCGAGATGGGATGGAAACAGGGCCTCCCCACCAGGCAGCCAGAGATCCTGTCTTCAAGAGCTTTCAAAGCTCTTCTATCCAGACAAACACACATGGGGAGGGGACAGGGAGCCTTGCGGGTGGGCAGGGTCCCTCCACCCAAGCAACGCCGCAGGACAGCCTGGGGCACCAGACATTGGTATTGTGGCAAGACTTGGACTTGGCCCTCACCAGCGGCTCTGGGAGACCTTTCGCTACACCGAGCTATACAGCAATGGAGTCTACGAGGTGGGGCTCAAGGGAGAGCAACGAGGTAAGAGGTTCTGAATGTGTTGGATGGGGAAGGAAGTGGCTCAAGTTAGGTGACCGTGGCACCACCAATGCTGCTCCCTGCCGGTGGTGAGCACCCCTGCACTGGGGCTCCCTCCTCACCATGTAGACTGGGCACTCCAGACTACAGTGTTGGCCAACCAGCACCATGAGGAGGCTGAACTCAAGACACTGTCCCCCAAGCGCCTCCTTTCAGACGCCCCTGGGCCCTGCTGTGGTCTTTGGCAGCAGGAGCGTCTGTGTGGATTGCTGGGCGCAGGGCTCAGGGAGCATCGCTTGGCCTGGGACAAGACCGAGAGGTTGTTTCCTAGGTTGTGTTGGGGTGGGGGCGACGCTGTCACAGCCCCGCTGATATGGGCCCTCCCCATTCCAGTGCCTGTCGGCTACTTCCTAGGGCAAACACGGCAACCCCAAGGCCTTTCTCTCGGCAGGCAGGGACTTGGGAAGCCTTAGCCGAAGGCAGATGGGAGTTGGAGGGTGAGTCCCCCAGTGTCCCCATCCTTCTCCGGGGGTAACGCCAAGACACGTGAGCTACACCAGCTCTCAGAGTTCCACGGTGGCATTGTGCCTCGACTGTCCTCCCTGGAACCCCACTCGACACAGCGCCTTTTACTGCTTCCTGCACTTCCCCGCTCCCCACCTGACATCCTGGGTCCATCAGTGCCGCCAGGGCAGAGTTCCACAGACCGACTCTTAGCTCAGAGGCTGGAGGGCTGGGACCAAGGTGGGGACAGGGGTGGCTCCTTCTGAGCGCTGTGAGAAAGGTGTGCTCCTGCTGGTTTGCTGTTTGCTTGGCACTTGTAGGCTCATGGACACCTCTACCTGCCCTTCTGGCTCAGACTTATGGGGGGCTCTCTGTCTCCAGTCTGCCAATTTCTCCCTCTTACAAGGACACAAGTTCTACTGGCTCAGGCCCACTCTGTTAACCCAGTTCCACCTTGATTAGGAACCCTGTCTCCAAACACACTCCCATTCCAGGAACCAGGGTCCCGGAGTGTGAATTGTTGAAGGACACAGTTCATTCACAACATAAACCATTTGCAGCCACGTCCTTGATCCAGGTTCTATGTTCAGGGCAACCCCATGAGGCTAGTGTTGACTACAAAATATGCTTTTGGGGGCCCTATTTAAAAGTGGAGCCCGTGAGGTCTTCGGTGTAGAACGAATTCTACAGGGTCTGGAGGAATCTCACTCCAGGAGCAAGCCACAAGCCACATCCAACATCACACAGTGATGACGCAAGTGCTTGGGCCCTACCACGCACGTGAGAGACCACACTGAGTATCCAGCTCCTGGCTTCAGCCCAGCCCAGCCCTAGCAGTTTTGGGCATTGGAGAGTAAATCAGTACACAGAGCGTTCTCTCTCTTTGTATCTCAAATCCAATTAATTAATTAATTAATTAAAAACAAAATTATGCAATGGGACAAGGATGATTGAGTTTGGAGCGTCCCCGGTTGGCACTGCATTGTGGGGTTGCCTTTGTGCCATCATGGATGCCACGCAATGACCTCCGGTGACCTACTTTGGACACATGGCCAGGGAGCGCTTGGAGATGGGAGCTAGAACAGGAAGTGGGCTTGTCATCCTAGAGCCGAGCAAGTGTGCAGAGCGCAGAGTGCAGAGCTTCAGCTGCTGCAGAGACTTCTGGGAGCAAATGTTGCTCTGCCCACCAGCGTAGCCAGGGAGACCACCGGGTGCAGAGACTTCTGGGAGCAAATGTTGCTCTGCCCACCAGCGTAGTCAGGGAGACCACCGGGTGCAGTGCTGGTGCGGAGGGGATGTTCTCAGGCACGGCTGGTTTTCTCTCCACCGAGGCACCCACAGGCCTGGTTGACCATGAACTCCAAGTTCAAACCCAACAGGTTAGAGAGAGACAAGCTGCAGGATTCTGGTTTGGGTGGGGACTGGGGAGGTGGCTCCCTCCCTGCTTGGCTTCTCATCCTGTTTCTCCTTCCTGGTCACTAAGGGAAAGGAGGTTAAAGCACTGGTGCTCAGCCCCTTCCGGGATTTCTTGTACAGACGTGCATGCCTTCTGGAATGTTCTCTGTCACTCTGAAGCTTCCGGAGTTGCCTCCAGCCATGTCGACTTGCCAGTTCTGCCTCTAAGGCTAACCATGGAGCTGAGATCTAGAGAGCTCACTGGGGACGTTCCTCTGGGTGAAGTCCCCTGGCCTCTGACTCCTCTGCCCAGAGCCCGGGTGGACACTTGTTGTATCCGCAATCACTGTACCTACTTCTCAGCTGACTCTGAACACGGAAGCGATATACGGGGTGAGCAAGCGTCACCCCAGAAAAGCTCAAAGACAGACACTGAGGTCAGAGGGCAGAGGAGGACTGGGTCCCATTTCTCAGGCTCTCACCGCGAGGGGAGGCAGAGGTGACAACTAAACATCAGCACAGACACTGCAGGAATCAGAGCAGGCGTCAGCACGCACAGCCCAGCACACGCAGACACGCGTTGCGTTGCAACCGGAAGCTTAGAGCACCGAGGATTTTAGGAGGAAGATTCTCTTCTCCCTTCTACCCAGTTGCTTTGCAGAATTCTCTAAGCAAATTCTAAACGATGTCAATGAAAATCATGGATGTGGTTTATTTTGGAGAGAGAGAAGAGGAGGGCGGGGGACTTCCAAGAAACCATCACATCAGGATAATTGTTCCTGTGGATTTTTAAAAAAATGATTTATTTTTTTATTTGAAAGGCAGAGTTATAGAGACAGAGGGAGATGAGAGAGAGGGAGAGGAGAGAGGGAGAAAGGGAGAGAGGGAGAGGGAGAGAGGGAGAGAGAGAACTTCCATATGGTAGTTCATTCCCCAAATGACCACAATGGCACAATGGCGGAGGCTGGGCCAGGGCAAAGCCTGGAGCCTGGAACTCCATCTGGGTCTCCCACGTGAGTGGCAGGGCCCCAAGCACACAGGCCAGGGCCATTTCCTGTTGTTTTCGCAGGTACGGCAGCAAGGAGCTGGATCAGAAGCTGAGCAGCAGGGACCCAAACAGGTGCACCAGCATCCAGCGCTGGCAGTGCAGGCGGCTGAGCCACTGGCTCCTTTCCAGTGGATCTGATGTTGTCTGCCTTAGGGTGAGCGTCCTAGGAAGGTTTGCACCTGGAGTCTTTGTAGTTCAAGCGTGAAAGTTACTCTGTGTCTGAACCACACACGTTGGCACCTGCCGAGCAACCGTAGTATTAAGATCTAGGTAGATTCCAAGAGGAAAAACACTGGAGTCTGCAGTGAATGAGGGAGTCAGGGTGGCCGGATTCCTTCAGTTTTGTGACTTTCAACGTCCCTGTCTCTCAGCTGAGCTGGGGCTCAGGGTCTCTCAGCTAGGGGCTGTGCTTAAGGTTTAGAAAAAGCCAAAAACCTTTTTTTTTTTTTTTCAGCTCAAAGGACAGTCAACCCCCTAGGAGCTCTTTTATTCGAAGTGCAAGGACAGGGAGCAATCCTGCAAGACAATTCGCCAGGACAACACGCCATGTTGGCAGCAGAAAGCCTACGGATGCAATTAGAATGCTAATGAAGGCAGCAAAGTACAGGGATCGCATGGATCAAGGATGTGCCTTTCATGGCTCCACATCCCCGTGGGAGTTCCAGAGCAGTGAGTCACCGGGATTCGCTTCTGGACGGGAGGAGACACGCTCGCCTCACGACAGACGCCTCGCCGTGCCTGCTGCTGCCCGTTCACGCCATCGCCGTGCCCCACCCGGGCCCTGCCAACTGAGCCCAAAGGCCAGCAGCCCCCAGTCCGGGGTGTCCGACCCTTCCTTGGCCTTCCCGGGCCTCCTGCTAGAATGGTTTCCCTTTGCTCTGGACGTGTTTCACAGGGAGCACGGCACCCTCCCCTCCACCCTTGGATGCGCCTGCGTCTTATCTTCCGTGGAGGGAGCCTGCCGGCTGCAGCTTCCTCAGGCGGCCTTGGAAGAGCCCGTGGCCCTCTGGCAGCTGGCCACCTTATCTCGTGGCACAGAAATCCCTCGGGAGCTCTGCCCGCAGGGCGCTGGGACCCAGTTGGGAGCGGCTTGAGATTCGTTTTTGATTCGTGAACCAAAACAATACAAAATAATATCTTTCTTGTGATCTATGAGCTGGGAAGCCCAGACCACCTCTCAAAGAACCAACGCAAGGCAGGGTTGCAAAAGCTCTTAAAGGCTGTGGAATTCAAGGGGGCGTGGGCTGGGGTGGAAAGAGGTGGGGACTGGCGGGACTTGGCTGACCCCTTGCCCTGTTCTCTGCCCCCACCCCAACCCAATTGCTCAATGAGACAGAAGGCAGCTTGGGACTGGGGGAGGGAAAACTAAGAAGGCTTCCCCAGGGATGGGAATTTGCAGCTGTTCCATATGCCGCAGAGAGCAGGTGCCAGAAGCAGGTGCCAGCTCACCCGGTACACGTGGCAGTGCTAAGCTCCCACAAGGCAGTAACAAGCGAGGGCCACTCTCGGAGGTGTCACGAGTGCCCAGTTAAGGACTGTCCTAACCAGAAAGTTGGAGCCCTAAGTGCAACTATCCATAAAGGCTTATTCCTCTGAAGCACAAAATATACAGAAGGCCAGGCTCGCTCACGGCCATGTCCACGTGCTCACTCCCAAGTTCGCAGGTGCTTCTGCCCTGTCTGCTGCGTGCCTCAGTCCCCCAGGCCGGCTCAGCTGCAGGGAGGGAGCTGGGCCCCCGCACCTGCTGGTGCATGGAGTTGCACTGTAGCATCTTACAGAGCGCACGCTGCAGGGTTTGTACCCACGGATGTAGTGCGCCGTTGTGGGAGGCCCTGCTCCCACCACTCAGCAGTCTGGCTTGTTCTCTGGCCCTGAACTTGGTGGATGGGTAGCAGTTTGGGTCCTATTAGTGCCTCCGGCATTTGGCCAGCCTGACTGTGGGAAATTGGCCAAAACGTGAGCACACGAGATGGTAGCAACAATGCAGAAAATGCCCCCTTCCTCTCTTTTGTTCCTCACAGCCCCTGGATGGGGGTGGGCAAGGCAGGTGATGACCAGCGCCTCAGCTGGTCCTTGGGGCACCTCAGGGACTTGGCAAAGAAGCTCCATCTTTGGGATGGGGTGGGGGAAGGACAACTCTGCTCAGCAGGGACTCGGCTGGCCCTGTCCTTCACCTGGGACCCCCTGTGCAGCCCACAACCTGCTCAGCCATGGGTATTATCTCCATTTCCTCTCCTCTCCTCTCCTCTCCTCTCCTCTCCTCTCCTCTCCTCTCCTCTCCTCTCCTCTCCTCTCTCCTCTCCTCTCCTCTCCTCTCCTCTCCTCTCCTCTCCTCTTCTCTCCTCTCCCCTCCCCTCCCCTCCCCTCTTCTCTCTCCCTCTCCCCCTCCCTCTCCCCCTCCCCCTCCCCCTCCCTCTCCCTCTCCTCTCCTCCCCTCCCCTCTTCTCTCTCCCTCTCCCCCTCCCTCTCCCCCTCCCCCTCCCTCTCCTCCTCCTCCCCCTCCCCCTCCCTCTCCTCTCCTCCCCTCCCCTCCCCTCCCCTCCCCTCTTCTCTCTCCCTCTCCCCCTCCCCCTCCTCCTCCCTCTCCTCTCCTCCCCTCCCCTCTTCTCTCTCCCCCTCCCCCTCCCCCGCCCCCTCCCCCTCCCCCTCCCTCCCTTTTAGGTAAAATGAAAGGTCCAGTGTTCCCCTTGATGCACAGCTCTCCTTCCTAACTCGCCTCCCAGCTGTTCGTCAGTGGATGTGTGATTCCTTTTTGTTAAAAACAATTAGAATTAACCTGAGCACCCCCTTCTCCCCTCTGCATCCCAAATGTCCATTTTGCTGAGTCAAGCGAGAGTCCACACCGTGAAGCCGACTTCACGTGAGATCCGACTCACGCTGTAAAATTCCCCGACATTTACTTCTTTGAGACTCGTACGCTGCAGCTGCAAACCATTAGTTTGTGTTAAAATCTAAACACAGCTGGATGAGAGTGCCATAAATCACTGCTTCCCACGCTGCGTTCCTCGGCGCACTGACACCCTCGGACCACGGCCTCCGAGCTCCCTGGAGACGGTGGAGGCACAACTCGCCGGGCTCTGCCCCAGCATTTCGGGGCTGCAGGACTGTGAGAGGAACAAAGGAAAACAACGCACCTGCAGCCAGGAACGCACCAGCCCCCAGCAGCCTGGGAAGCTGGCGTGGAAGCAGCCCAGTATTCTGTACCACAAAGTCCTGCCCATGCCCCATTAACTTCACAGGCAGTGCCAGCCTCCCTCTCCCCCTCCTCCCACCCCTCCCCTGAGGAAGACACCCTAGGGGAATTCTCTCTGCCTAGGGACAAGCGGGCTACCCAGCCTGATAACACTGGGTAATGAAACCTTGGGAGGAATTTTACCTATTTCACATCCAGCAAACTCTGTCCAGTCTAAACATAAACATGGCTCGCTCTCTCTTTCTCTCTCTCTCTCTCTCTTTCTGGCTCTGTCTGGAGAGGTGCCCATCCGTTCTGAGGGATGCCCTAGCCCATTAAACCTCCTCCCTTGCTGACCACTCCTCTCTGTCTCAGGCCTGAATTCTTTCTTGTACGAAACAAAACCCTCTGCTTCAGCCATCTCCACTCACATCACGGCCACAGCGCTGTACTTGCAAGTTCCCAGGTGGTGCGGCCGTTTCTGGGACCACCCGTTGGGATTATACAGGGTCCTAGAACACACTAACAGGAGTTCAACATGACTTTAGTTTTGGTTTATTATTTTATTTTATTTAAACATTTGTCAGTGGCATAGTGGGTTATGCTGCTGCCCACAGTGCTGGCATCCTATGTGGGCATCAGTTCGTGTCCTGGCTGCTCCACTTCCAATCCAGCTTCCTGCTAATGTGCCTGGAATAGCAGTGGAAGATGGTCCAAGTGTTTGGGCCCTGCACCCATGTGGGAGACTTGGAAGAGGCTCCTGGCGCCTGGTTTTGGCCTGCCCCAGCCTCAGCTGTTTTGGCCATTTGGGGAGTGAACCAGTGGATGGAAGACCCCTCTCTCTCTCTCTGACTCCCTCTCTTTGTAACTCTGCCTTTCAAATAAATAAAAAACAATCTTAAAAAATAAAACCATTTATTTATTTGAGAGGCAGACAAGGAGAGACGGAGAGTTCCCACCCATTGGTGCCCACAATGGCGGGGACTGGGCCAGGTGAGACTAACAGAAAACTCAACCCAGGGCTCCCAGGTCAGAGGCGCAATTCCGGTACTGGAGCCACCACTGCCTCCCCCCAGGGTCTGGCTCAGCAGGAAGCTGGGGTCAGAGCAGGAGGCACGGACTGAACCCAGGCATTTTGATGATGGGTGCAGGTGTCTTAACCCCGAGGCCGAATGCCTGTTCACCCCATTTTACTTATCTAAATGCATTTATTAGGATTCTAAATTCAAGCCTTAGGGAGCCTTAGGAAGCCAGCACTGCTTCCTGGACTGAAATTATTTGCTTATCCGGCAGTCACCTGAAGACATTTGATTAAGTGCTGACAGTGTTGCCACAGCTGCTCAAGTCCCCCCCGGACTCAACGGCCTGGGCCGTCCCCCTTGGGAGGGCTCTGTCCATCAGGGGCACAGAGAGGCACATGGACTCGTGTGGCCCACAGGCTGTGCCCCCTGCCCCAGGAAGGGCCATGCCAGCTGTTTGGGGACTGGGGTGGGGGTTCTGTGAGTGACAGCAGGGAGAGGATGGCAGACGCCACCCTGCATGGACTGAGTCGCTCACGTGCCTGGAAGGTGATGGCGTAGAATTGGCTCTGTGACACGAGAGGTTGAGGTGCCCTGGGTTTTGTGGAAAGCCCATGGGGGCCGGGCTGGTCTCAGGCACACCCCGCCACCCCTGCGGACGAGCCCTGGGCCTGGCCTAGCGTGCTGCCTTGGCTGTCCTGAAATGTGCACTGAGGTCTGACCCACAGGCCGGCTTTTTCATCTTGCAAGAAAAGTAGGACCCGGCTCTGATGGGGAGCTGGTCCTCCCACAGGCGTCGTTTGGGGGACCCACCGCATGCCACGCACTGGATCGGGCATGGCAGGGCGGGGTTCCTGCAAGGACTGCTAACAGGATGCAGAAGACAGACAGACACGCGTGGGACCTGACGCTCCCGTGCAGTGCGGTGAGGACTAGGAGAGCGCAGACGGTGCCCGGGGCCTTCTGGTCATCGGGCGCGGAAGCGCCTGCGCCACGGCTCCTGGGCTGTCAGCAGAGAGCCCTGCACCACACATCACCACGCTCCGCAGCCCGCAGCCCTCACCCGGGGAACCCGTGGGGCGGGAGCAGGGCGTCTCCGCCACACACAGGCCATCACTCTCACGCCGGGTTTGCATCCATCACGGTCGGTCGTCACGTGGGCCGTTCCCCGGCAGCTCCCTAACCGAGCCAGGTGGGCCGGACACGGTGATAGGTTTTATTTCTCAGGGAAGGTTGAGCTTCCTCCTCTGCTCCTTGAAAGGGCTGGGTCTCCCCAGCCTCGAGAATACTGCTCGGCACGCACCAGCTGATCTGAACCGGAGCCCAGATCCGGACGGTTTCAGGCTATGGTGGGTGGTCAGCATGTCCTTGGAGGTGACGCCTTTGCACTTGCCCACTGGGATGCCTGTTACAAATGCACATTCCTGCCCCCCCCCTCTGGAATCTTTGTTGCTATTCCTGTTTGCTCCCCGATGGTTTGTAAACATGTGGACGTTGCAAAGCTCCCTGGGAGCCTTCACAAACATGGGGCAGCGATCATCGGGGTCAAGGAGTGAATGATCCATACATTCACACCGAGCTCTCCAGCCCACTGCACTCTGGGAGATGCCCTTGTAGGGGATACCAGAGTCAGGACCCCCACCCCACCAGAGGGCATCTGTGGGTCTCCTGGTGGGCACAGGACTCAGGCACAGTGACAGAGCAAAGGAGGCGGCGCCAAGTCACAGCGTAAGTGCGTGTGTCAGGGAGGCCTGATCTAAGGCCCCAGGAGCCACCGGGGTTCAGGAAAGTCCTCAGGGACAGGGGCACTCAAGGGGTGGCAGACAGGAAGGGCCTCCAGGCCTGGCACCTGCCACTAGAGAGATTCCACTCATGCATGGCCCCAGGGCCCCATCACACCTGTCCCCAGGGCTCCATCACACCTGTCCTCAGGGGCTCCATCACACCTGTCCTCAGGGGCTCCATCACACCTGTCCCCAGGGCCCCATCACACCTGTCCCCAGGGCTTTATCACACCTGGCCCCAGGGGCTACAAAACACCTGTCCCCAGGGCTCTACTCACACCTGTCCTCAGGGGCTCCATCACACCTGTCCCCAGGGCTCCATCACACCTGTCCCCAGGGACTCCATTACACCTGTCCCCAGGGCTCCTTCACACCTGTCCCCAGGGCTCCATCACACCTGTCCCCAGGGCTCCATCACACCTGTCCCCAGAGCTCCATCACACCTGTCCCCAGGGCTCCATCACACTTGTCCCCAGGGCTCCTTCACACCTGTCCCCAGGGCTCCATCACACCTGTCCCCAGGGCTCCATCACACCTGTCCCAAGGGGCTCCATCACACCTGTCCCCAGAGCTCCATCACACCTGTCCCCAGGGCTCCATCACACCTGTCCCAAGGGGCTCCATCACACCTGGCCCCAGAGATCCACTCACACCTGTCCCCAGGGGCTCCATCACACCTGTCCCCAGGGGCCCCAAAGCACCTGTCCCCAGGGCTCCATCACACCTGTCCCCAGGGCTCCATCACACCTGTCCCCAGGGGCCCCAAAGCACCTGTCCCCAGGGCTCCATCACACCTGTCACCAGGGGCTCCATCACACCTGTCCCCAGGGGCCCCAAAGCACCTGTCCCCAGGGCTCCATCACACCTCTCCCAAGAGATCCACTCACACCTGTCCTCAGGGGCTCCATCACACCTGGCCCAGGGCTCCATCACACCTCTCCCAAGAGATCCACTCACACCTGTTCTCAGGGGCTCCATCACACCTGGCCCAGGGCTCCATCACACCTGTTCCCAGGGGCTTCATCATCCTGTCCCCAGGGCTCTACTCACACCTGTCCCCAGGGCTCCATCACACCTGTCCCCAGGGGCTCCATCACACCTGTCCCCAGGGCTCCATCACACCTGTCCTCAGGGGCTCCATTACACTTGTTACCAGGGCTCCATCACACTTGTCCCCAGGGCTCCTTCACACCTGTCCCTAGGGCTCCATCACACCTGTCCTCAGGGGCTCCATCACACTTGTCACCAGGGCTCCATCACACTTGTCCCCAGGGCTCCATCACACCTGTCCACAGGGGCTCCATCATACCTGTTCCCAGGGGCTCCATCACAGCTGTCCCCAGAGCTCCATCACACCTGTCCCCAGGCTCCATCACACCTGTCCCCAGGGCTCCATCACACCTGTCCCCAGGGGCCCCAAAGCACCTGTCCTCAGGGCTCCATCACACCTGTCCCCAGGGCTCTATCACACCTGTCCTCAGGGGCTCCATCACACCTGTTCCCAGGCTCCATCACACTTGTCCCTGGGGCTTCTGCTTTTGCTCTAACTTGAAGAAAAGGCTTCGCAGTTACAGAAATGCTTTAGGCAAGGAATGTTCTAAGGGTTCAGGAAGAAGGAGATTGGGGTGAGCACCAGTGATGGAAGAAGAAGAATAGAACCTGGACCTGGGCCTCATCTGGCCAGGTCCTCCCAGATCCTGGCCCTGTCTCCCAAGGTCAAGTTCATCTCAGGCCATTCCCATCCTGGCTCACCACTCCCAGGCACTGACGTCTGCCCCTTCCCTATGGCAGGGCCCTCACATGTGCCCTCCTCCCTGTGGGTCCTTCAGGAAGGTGTCCAGGTCTCACCACCCAGAGTCCTCGCCCACGCCACCCTTAGCTCCCTCTGTCCCAGTGCGCATTCCTTCCTGGCTCTCTGCACCTGTCCCCAGAGATCCACTCACACCTGTCCCCAGGGGCTCCATCATACCTGTCTCCAGGGCTCCATCACACCTGTCCCCTTCCTGGTTTCCTGCTGCCACCTGCTCAGTGTCTGTGTTCCCTGTGGGAGACACTCCTGTGCCCTGTCCCTGCCCTGTTCCGAGCACTGGACACCACACCTGGCAGAGAGAAGGCTCTCTCTCCACTCCCCGGATGAATGAACAGGTGCCAGCTGCAGAGGCGGCAGAGAACACTCTAGGGGGAGAGAGAAGTTCATCAGAGGCACAGTGAGAAGAGGGCCAGGCTTTGCTGGCCTTTTACATTTTTATTGTAGGTTCTGATGAAGGGTGGAAACTGAGACCTAAGTTTCTTAATTAATGATTAATGTACAGGGCCAGTGCTGTGGCATAGGGGGTGAGGCCACCTCCTGCAGTGCCAGAATCCCATATGGGCATCAGTTTGAGTCCCGGCTGCTCCACTTCTGATCCAGCTCTCTGCTATGGCCTGGTAAAGCAGTGGAAGATGGCCCAAGTCTTTGGGCCCCTGCACCCACGTGGGAGACCTAGAAGAAGCTCCCGGCTCCTGGCTTCAGATCAGCTCAGTTCTGGCCTTTGCAGCCAATTGGGGAGTGAGCCAGTGGATGGAAGACCTCTCTCTCTCTCTCTCTCTCTCTCTCTGCCTCTGCTTCTCTCTGTGCAACTCTGACTTTCAAATAAATAAATAAATCAGAGATGGAGACAGACAGAGAGAAGTCTTCCATTGGCTGGTTCATTCCCCAAATGCCAACAACAGCCCCTTCTGGGCCTGCCTGGAACTCAGTCTGGGTCTCCCACATGGGTGGCAGGGACCCAAGTATTTGGCCCTCACCTGCTGCCTCTTAGGGTGCACACCAGCAGGAAGCTGGAATCAGAAGTGTAGACAGGATCTAAACAGACACCCTGATCCGGGATGCGGGTGCCCAAGCAGCATCTCCGCCGCTGAACCAAATGCTCCCTCTTTCTGCAGCTTTGAAGAAATGCGGGTGCGGCACCTTTAAGGTGCCAGGGCCACCGCGGTGAACAGGACGGGTAAGACCCCCCACCCTGGTGGAACGGGCATGCCCGTGCACAGACGTAAAACAACAGACCCAACAAATGAAGCCAATGACGTAACCTGTTAGAAGGTGAGACGTGCTGAGAAGAGAAAAATAGAGCCAGGCCGGGGGTGGGGGTGGGGGGGTCGAAGGAGAACTGCAGGAGGCCAGGAGCTAACCTTGCAGAAATCAGGAGAAAGATTCCCCAGAAAGAAGGAGCAGACATGAAAGAATTCTGCAGCTGTCCCTTTAAGGAACGGAGCAAAAGGCCGGAGCAGCCGGTGTGGGGTGCGTGTGGGAGATGGAGGATGAGAGGAGAGGTCTTGGTTAAGGACGGGCCAACTCGTGCTGAGCTCCGTGAGCCTGTGCTGTCCAATATGGCAGCCATGGGCCCCGGGTTATTGTTTGCCTTTAAATGAATTCAAACGAAATGAAATCTCAGGGGTAGTCCCCCATTTGCATGAGCCACATTTCAAGTGCTTCAGTGGATGGGGCAGCTCTGGGGCAGGGAGGGAAACTGGGATATTTGGGGTGTGACGTCTGCTGGGCACCCAAGTGGAGATGTTGAGTGGGCAGCGGGACGTATGAACCTGGTGCTCCAGAGAAAGGTCTGGACTGGAGATGTCTACACACGTTTGGCAATTGTCAGGAGATAGATGGTGCCAGAAGCCCAGGCCTGCATGCACTCACCAAGGGCATGAACACAGGAGGAGACACGAGAAGGGGTGGATGCTTTGAGGAAGACTTTGGAAAGATTCTCCCGTCAGCCATGGGCATCTCTGGGGGATGTTCAGACAGCGTTGCATGAGCCCACCCCGACTGCTCTCCAATTTCTTATTTATTTCACAAGATACAGAGAGAAGCTCACTCAGGGTGAAAGTTGAAGTCCCTGCTATGGGAAGTAAGCTCCGCCCACCCAAGACCACCTGCCCACCAGAGGACGGACTCAGAAGCATGAAGGAAGCAGAGAGTGAGATGTTTATTGACTCCCAGTCTAGAGGGCAGTGACCGGCAGGTGGCAACTGGCGATGCTCTCAGAAGTTCCGGTCCTCTTGTCCCTATCACGCAGAGGTGGCTCCCCCCAGTTCCTCATTGGCTGAGCCCTCAGGAGGCACAATCGAAATGAGATAGGACACCTACAGCAAGGGGAGGGGGAGACCATGGGGGTCGGGCGCTGCTGGGTGTGCAGGGTGGGGGCGGCAGAGGTTACACTGTGGTCGCAGCAAAATCCATTTGTTCTGATCAGTTCCAGAAACTGACACATGAAAGAAGCGTGTAGGGAGCATCCTGCGGTTGCACAAAGCTGACCAAGGGAAAGTTAGAAATTAGCACACACGTGTGTGTGTGCGTGCGTGCGTGTGTGTGTCTGTGTGTGAGAGGGACGTGAGGACAACACAAGTTTCTTCCAAAAGGAACATAACAGCCTCGGAAGCCCACCTTGGAAGAGGCCTGGGATTTTGTACTATGAAGTCCTGCCCACACCCCAGGAGCTTTGCAGGTGGCCCCAGCCCTCCCCCCAAGGAAAGCCCCCTAGGGGAATCGCCTCTGCCCAGCGCCAGGTGGGCTCCCCAGTCTGATGACACTGGATGGTAAAACCTGGGAGGAATTCTACCCGATTCTCACTCAGCAAGCCCTTTGTCCAGGGAGGGGGGTACGGTGGGAAGCACTGGGCCCCATTCCCTTAGAAACCCATCTAAATGTAAACTAAGCACTCTCTCAGACCCTGTCCGGAGAGGTGCCCATCCATCCTGACAGGCGCCCGGCCTCATTAAACCTGGCTACGTTCTCTGTACTCCTGTCTCTCGCCTGAATTCTTTCTTGTGCAAAGACAAGAACCTGTCCCACTCACCTCCACTAGGAGAGCTCATCACTTGATCAACTTTGGGCTTTTTATTTTTTTTCCACGTATCCCCAATGGCAGCCAGGGACGAGGCCCTGGCATTATGGCTGTGCTCGGGCTAAGCTACGTTCTGACAAAATGCACCACTGGGTTGGTTACTTCTAACACCGCCATGGCCGGCAAGGCTTCCACCCCGTCCTTCCCCCATCTCAGGCCCTGCTCATTCTGCTCACACCCCTGGCTCGTGGTTCTGCAGCCGCAACCCGGCCTCCTTGCAGTTCCTCCGATGCACAGGAAAAGTCTGGCCCAGGGACGTGGCCCAAGCTGTCTGGTCAGTCCCTAGCGCTCTTCCCCTGCATAGCTGGTGGCTCTCCCACCCCCTTCCCTCCTTGGACCACTTCCCTGACCACCCACATCCCCCGGTCTGCCTTACGTGCCCCGCCCCGCAGGACCTGCCCCTCCACCTGACACAGGGTCGGTCACCCTGCTCCATTCAGAGACTGTCCCCCCCTACTGCAAGGCAGCCTCACGGGCAGGGAATTTATTTCCCCAGTTTGTGTCTCCGTAAACGTCTATGTTGAATGAATCAGCCTAAGAACGTGCCCCTAGGACTGCAGCCCAGAGACTGCGAAGGGATGACAGAGAGAAGCAGAGGACTGGGTTTTGGCCCTGAGAGCTCCCTGCCTCCGGCAAATAAGGACTTCTCATCCCCTCTAGGGATTTAACTGGAGAGGATGGAGCAGCGAACCAGGGAGCAAAACCCAGCGAAGAGCTGACTTGTTGCTTGCAGAACCTCGGTGTGGCTCGCGCCTCTTGGAAGACAGAGCAGAAGGCCATATGTCAGCCCAGCTGGGAGATGACGGCGGCTCCTCCTCCTCGTGCTCCCGCCTCATTTTCCTCTCGGCTGTCACTTCAAATGCTGCCCTCTTTGACTTCCTTTAAATAGCCAGGGTAGAAACATAGCAGGGCCGGTATCACGCTCGGCTTTGAAGCCAGCGCCGCCCGCACAAGCGGCTCAGCACCACCCGTGCGTCTCTGGCTTCTCATGTCTGACCCGGGGCTGTGGGGACTGTGGCTCCTGGCAGGGGCACAGCTCCTGGGAGGCGGAGGCAGGGAGGACAGGAGGACGTGGGCTGCCGGACAATGCTCTCATCTCCTCTTTCTTTTAAGAAAATGACGGCAAATTGATCCTGTTGGGGAAATTGGCCGATTAGTTTTACAATGCGCTGCTGCTGCTGCCCGCCAGGCGCAAGGTGCAGGCGAGTGGAGGACAGGCAGGCCGGCCGGCTCCTCCGTGTCCAGCACAAAGCCACGTTTCTCACGATTGCAGCAAATTGCTCACCAACCCCAGCAAGGGCTTGAAAGGGAAGGGAAGCCCTGCAATATGCAGCGTTGCGTGGCTTTGTTCTTGAAATTACCCCAGGCACTGGAAATACGCTCAGATCTTATGAGTTAAGGAGCGGGGATAGACCGGCAGCCGGCTCCAGCCCCTGGCCGAGTCGGGGGGCCTGTTGGGGCCGGGGAAGGGGTTCTCAGATCACAGCCGATGCGGTTTTATCTGGAGGATGTAGGCGGCTTTCTGAGGCTCCGAGGCTCTAACCAGGATCACCATCGTCTTCAGAAGCAGCTTCACAGAGGAGGAGAAGGAGAGGCGCTTTAGTATTTCTGGAGGACGAAAGCACTCGATCCCGGGCAGTTGGGGAAGGGAGGTGGGGTGTGAGGCAGGCAAGAGGGCTGAACCATCATGGTTAGAAACTTCAACTCCAGGGGCTGGCACTGTGGCACAGCAGGTTAACATCTTGGCCTGAAGTGCTGGCATCCCATAGGGGTGCCTGGGAGGCTGCAGGCAGGGTCCCTGCCACCCATGTGGGAGACCTGGGTTGCATTCTTGGCTCCTGGCCCAGCTCCAGGTATGGGAGACATGGTGGGAGTGAGCCAGTGGATGGGAACTTGCCTCTGTCTACCCATCTGTCTCTCTCTCTTCTTCTCAAATAAGGAAAGAAAGAAAGAAAGAAAGAAAGAAAGAAAGAAAGAAAGAAAGAGAGGAATTCTGGGGCTGGTATTGTGGTGTAGCAAGTCAAGGCATTGCCTGCAGTGCCGGCATCCCATACGGGTGCTGGTTTGCGTCCGACCTCTTCACTCCCAATCCAGCTCTCCCTATAGCCTGGGAAAGCAGCAGAGAATGGCCCAAGTGCTTGTGCCCCTGCACACATGTGGGAGACATGGAAGACACTCCAGGCTCTTGGCTTCAGACTGGCCCAGCTCCAGCCATTGCGGCCATTTGGAGAGTGAACCAGCAGATGGAAGACTTCTCTGTGTATCATTCCCTCTCTCTTTCTCTGTAACCCTGCCTTTCAAATAAACAAATAAATCTTTGGAAATAAAAAGAAATTACACATCTGTCCTTTGTTGGGTGGGAGGTGGGCTCCCGGACAGCAGCTCCAATTTTATTTACAGCAGAGAAAGAGCTGAGCATCTCTGAATTCACTCCTGCGAGTCAATCATTTCAATATTTTTGGACACAATGGCAGGTGCTCTTCAGTCATGGTTTATTTTTACCTTGAAGAGCGCTGTGTGACGCGGGTCCCCCGTGCAGGTGTGTGGGTTGGCGTGGCTCCCGGAAGCTTGCCCGCCTCCCAGGTCCCAGCCCTCCACGCTGCCTCTCTTCTTTGTTTGTCCATGTCTCCCACCTCTCCCCTTGCCGTAGACACCGAGATCCAGGAGACAGTGTCGGAGTTGGTTGCGTGGAGTGCATCCTCGAGACGGGCTCACCTGCGGCAGGTGAGCTGGCCCTGGAGGGAGGGCAGCAGTGCCACGGCCAGCCTCATACCTAGCGTTGCTGATGACTCCTGCGCTTCACCAGACAGGGGAGGGGCAGAGCGATCAGAGCCCTGGTGCCGGGTGCTGCCTCCCCTCCCCCTTGCCATGTACCCTCTATTCCCTGCTCTCCCATGCACACACAGGAGCCTGGGGAAGGCCTGGAGGGGCCCTGGTGGTGCTGGGCAGCGCCTCTAGCGAGACCGAATCCTGCTGGCCCCAGCATCTATGCCAGGGACCCCTGCCAGCTTGCACCCCAAGTCTGAGCCACCGGCGGGGGGTGAGGAGGGGGACTGGCAGTATGAGAGGGGCATGGGAAGAACCAGAAACATCACAAGACTGCCCCTAGCAGGTGTCTTCATGATAGCCCCAAACTGGCAACAGTCCCGATGCCCATCCACAAGGGGACGGACAGACAGGTGGCAGCAGAGCCTGTGGCGGAACCGGACGGAAGCAGCAAGGAGCTGCTGTTGGGGCCACGATGACAAAACGCCGTAGGCACAGGCACAAAGTCCAGTGTGGGATCGGGGCCAGTGGGACCGGGATCTGGGGAGAGCCCTTCCTGGCTTCCCCTGGGAGAGACACAGAGCTCGCTGGCGTCACACTACAAGGGTATTCATTACATCATAGGGCCCCACCCTCATCCTGCCTTGAAGACATTCCAAAGGCCCCACCTCCAAACACCATCACACAGGCGCTTGGGGCTCCAACATAGGAGTTTTGGGGTGGCATATTCAGTCTGTCATGGTGAATATGGAAAACAGGATAGATTCACAAAGAATACTATGTTAAATGAAAGAAAATGGACATGAGAGAGTGCATGCCGTATAATTGTTCTACATGGAGTTCTAGAATTTGCAAAACTGATCTCTAGTGATAGAAATCAGAGCACAGTTGTCCCTGTGGAGGATGGGCAGTGACTGGGAAAAGGCACGTGGGGGGCTTTTGGGGGGGAGTGGAGATGCCCTGGGTGTTGGGGGTGGGCAGGTGTGCATGCAAGCAAATCTCACTGCCCTGTGATAATATCACACCTCTGAAGGACTCGCATTAGGAATAAACACATATGGCTTTAGCAGGAGTGTTAGGAGACTTGGAGAGAATAAAGAGAGTCTGTGTGCTTGTGTGTGTGTGTGTGTGTGTGTATACATCCACCTCCATAGTAACATTAACTCTTCACACACACACACAGACCAGTGCCAGGGACACAGCTGGAGGGCAGGTGCAGGTGTCAGCCTGACTGGATCAAGGCAAGCCCAGAAACCTGGCAGGCCATCACTCGTGGGCAGGTCCACGAGTTCGCAGAGGACCCGGGCATGTGAGGCTGAGTGGACTCAGGGGAAGACCTGTCCTCAGGGTGGGCGGCACCAGGCAAACACGGAGCTGGGAGCTCAGAGAGAACAAAACCAGAGGAGAGGAGAATGCACCTGCCTATCTTCTGGGTGCAGAAAATTCCTCCTCTCCTGGCCCTGGACTCCACAACTCACCCTGGCAGCCCCTGGGTTCTCAGGCCTTTGGATATCCTTTAAAACGGATGTCAGCTGAATCCCTCCTCCCAGGCCCTTGGAATGAGGCCTGAGCCACACCATGGGCAGCCTAGGGTTTCCAGCCTGCAGGTGGGTTGTCATGGGGCTCTCGGCCTCCCTAATTGCATGAGCCACTCTACTAAGAAATCCCTTCTCATCTACCTATCTACCCATCCATCCACCCACCCATCCACCCATCCATCCACTCATCCACTTATCCATCCATCCATCCACTCATCCACCCATCTACCCATCCATCCACCCATCCACCCACCCACCCATCCATCTACCCATCCATCCACCCATCCATCCACCCACCCATCCATCAATCCATCCATCCATCCACCCACCCACCCACCCATCTATCCATCCACCATCCATCCACTCATCCATCCATCCACCCATCCATCCACTCATCCACTCATCCATCCATCCACGCATCCATCTATCAATCCATCCATCCATCAGTTTTGTCTCTCTGGAGGAGCCTGACTGTTCCACCACATCAAGGAACCAAAGGACAGCACATCCCAGCCCCTCTGTGGAAACCCCATAGGTCTATGTACCAAGGGGGAAGACCATGGCAGTGCTGCTGGGAGCAGACAAGTCCATGGGGCTGGCTGGACCCAAGCCAGGCTGGGAGACGGGTGTGATTCAAGTGCCATCTCCTCTGGAGTGACATCTTAGAGCCTGTAGCTTTTCTTTTCAAGGAAAAACATTGTGGTTGTGCACTGCTGCAGAACTGAACTGTGACTTAAAATTCACAGTCTACATGGTTGATTTCATGAGTTTTGAGCATTGGGCCAGCACACTCAAAGCTGCAGGAAAATGCTGTTCCCCTGGGAAGGTCAAGGGTGTGTGGCTTCTCCTCCATCCCTGGAAGGCGGCCGAGGAGAACGGCAGAGCCGAGGATGGGAAGTCTGATTTCAGAACAGTTCAGGGCGAGCTTTTTTCTCTTTCTGTTGCCAGATCTCCACTTTCGGTGCTCATCTTATGATCCAGCCAGGGGTGTGGCATGGCCCAAGGCTCCATGTTTACCACCCGTGTGGTCTTGGATACATTCATTCTCTTTGCCATTTGTGAACTGGACCTGTGCCCACCACGGATGGCTGCTCAGGGGAGGAAATGAGACATTCTTAGGGTGAGCATCTGACCTAGCAGTTAAGATGCTGGTGAAGATACCCACGTCTCCTATTGGAATAGCAGACACCCAGCTCTGGCTTCTGGTGTCAGCTTCCTGCCAGTGCAGACCATGGGAGGCAGTGGTGATGGCTCAAGTACTTGGGAGACCTGGACTGAATTCCTGGCTCTCAGCTTCAGCCTAATCCAGCCCTATCCATTGTGGGCCTTTGGAGAGTGAATCAGTGGATGATCTCTGTCTGTCTTTTTGTCTCTGTCTATCCGTCTCTCTCTGCCTTTCAAATAAATAAATTAAACAATAATTAAATGAGAAATTGTTTAGCCTCAGATCTGGGCTGTAAGAGCTTCATGTATTTCTGCCACTCTTGATAGTTCATCTGATTGCAACATACTGCTCTATCTTCGTGCAGTTTATTAAGTATGCCCACTCACTTACCTAGCCATCCAACCTTTCCTCATTCAATAAATATGTATTGAACACTCACACCATACTTAGGACCTGGGTTGAGTCCCCTGAAGATAGCACACATAATTTCCTGGGTGTGTTGTAGCAGAGCTCAGCAGAAGTCAAGGGTCTGAGGGAGCTTCCCGAAACCAGCAGGTGGGATGGAGCCACGGCCGGAGGAGGGGCTTTCCACACACCTGCACAGCCCAGCCTTCGTGGCTCTGCGCAGGACGCTCCTCAGCCACGCATAGTCTTTGCCCTTCTTCCCACCAGTTCCAGCCCTTCAAGGCTCACCTCCATCCCTGTCCCGTCTATGAAGTTGCTGCCCACTTGGGAGGCTTTTGCTTAAACCCTGGTGAGATATTGTGCAACTCGGAGTCTAAGCCATACAACAACCAGGGCGCATACTGGCTAATCTCCACGCAGCTTGTGTGCCTTAGCTCCTCAACGCAACCCCCAGCCCAGCAAAGCAGGAACTGCCTACACTCCTGTGTGACCGTCATGATGCGGTGTGACCACTTGCTGCCTGCACTTCCATATGGACATCCTACCATGGACCAGACATCGGCACAAGCAGTGCACGGGGCAGGGGGTGTGGCCAAGACCTTGAGAGCTGAATCACTGGGTGATTTCAGCAAATCTTTTTTTTTGACAGGCAGAGTTAGACAGTGAGAGAGACAGAGAGAAAGGTCTTCCTTCCGTTGGTTCACCCCCCAAATGGCCACTACGGCCAGCGCGCTGCGCTGATCTGAAGCCAGGAGCCAGGTGCCTCCTCCTGGTCTCCCATGCAGGTACTTGGCCATCCTCCACTGCCTTCCTGGGCCACAGCGGAGAGCTGGACTGGAAGAGGAGCAACCAGGACAGAATCCAGCGCCCCAATTCAACACATCTTTCCTGAGCTTCTCCTTGGTGTCAAACTCCATTCTAGGTGCTGAGACACTTTGAGTGAATCAGAAATCCCTTCCTGGGTGAATTCTCATCTGGCAGAGCCAACACACGTACAACAAATGGGTAACTCGGTGAACTTTGCACTAAGATACAAGATGAGAAAGGCAAAGGGAAAAAGTAAGCCAGTTGGAAGTACTTGGAGGTCCCAGAGCAGGGCTGGTAGAGACAGGGCTCATTAGAAGTTTAAATAGGGAGTTCACACAAGATTCTTTGAGAAGACAACATTTGAGTGTCATCCTTAGGTAGGTCATGAGGTCCCTCGGAGGACAGTGTTCCAAGCAGAGGGAAAAGGCTCTGGGTTAGGAGCCCACCTGCTGTGTTTGAGGAGCAGCCAAGTGAGAGGGTCTGGAACCACGTGATGGGGGAAGAGGTCGAGGAGACGGGGGACAGGGTCACGGGGGCCCCATAGACATCCTGAGGAATTTGAAGTTTATTTTTCCAAGCCCTGTTGCTCTTGGTTGTGAGCACCTGGGGAATCAGCTCAGCCCTTCCAGCCTCGATGTTCTCAAGTTCAATAGGAGTGATGATGATGATGATGATATCAACCCTCAGTGACTGGGCAAGGATTACGTGAGATAAAGCCCTTGGCCCAATGACTGGCATCCAGTGATCTCCCAAATGAAAACAATTGTTGTTCTATTTGTTACATGGTGGCATGGCCACTGCTATCATTTCTATTAGTGTCCACAAAGACACTACCCGTGTTCATTAGCTTTTTGTTGCTATAACGAAGTACCTGAAGCAACCTAACTTTATAAAGAAAAGAAGTTAATCAGCTCACAGTTTTGGAGGTTCAAAGTTCAAGATCGGTTGCTCTGTTGGTCTGGCCTCTGGGAGTGTGTGATGGTGCATGGGGTGACATCACAGTGGATGGCACCGGTACACGTGTGCATGGGACAAGGGGCTTTATCTCAAACTAGGAAGCAGAAGGCGGGTGAGAGCCAGCCCTGTCCCTTTGTAACAGCCCCCTCACAAGAACCACTGATGAGAAATATCTTCGTCCTTCTCAAGGGCATGGACCCTGATGACCCAGGGACCTCCCACAAGGCCCCCACCTCCTAGAAGCTCCACAGCATCAGCTGACATCACCCTCCCGGGGTCAAAGCTCCCAACATATGGATCTATTTGGGAAACCCAAACCATAGCACTGCCGTGTGGTGTGTACCTGCCGCTGGTCAGAGACCGTGCCTGCCTTGGTGCATCCTGTGTCTGCTGCCCAGTCCTTTGGGAAAGAGGTTGTGTGTCTTTTTTAACTGATGGGTAATGGGCGGTTTCTGCGAAGTGACTTTCTGAGTGACAGGCAGCAAGTGTATCACTGAGCAGGATTTCAAATCTGCCTGACTACCAAGATGGACCACTTCCTGGCTGATCCGAACAAGAAAGAAGGGGACCAGAGAGTAGGTAAGGGCATTGTTGGGGCGTTTCTGCTGCCAGTGCCCTTGCCCTTTGTATACACAGAGTCTGCACCCCAGGAAAGCTCTGCCGGCCTCATTTCCGGAAGATTCCGCTGGAAATTCATGCCACTGCTCCTAGGAGGTGCCTTCCCCTCAATTCTGTTTACATGTTAAGTTCACATTTCTAGAGCTTTCCTGAAAGATCACAAAACTATATGACACCACCTCTCCTGAAAAAGCATTACAAAATTATGAATTCCAAGTATCAACAGAGATCTAAATGTTTAGATAATTCCTAAAACTATTTTGGCTCACCACATGGGGCCAGGACACACACACACACGAGGAAGCTTCGGAAGTTTATGGAAAGACAGAAGTAAAGAACAATGCAACATTTTCCATAAACTTTCTGAGGCTCGTGTGTGTGTGTGTGTGTGTGTTCATGGGTGTGGATGTATAACATTCACGGGCTTTGCAGAATTTGGAAAACGCCTTACAGAGTTCAGTTTGAGCACAAAATAATGAATTATTTGTACTGAGTTCTTGTTTGATCTAGTCAAATAGATCCATTTTTTCCATGTCCCTCCTGTACCTGTTTTATGTCAAGAAATTGCAAGTACCTTCTAGAAAGAATTGAGGTTTCTGGTTAGAAGAGACGTTTTAATTTGGAGGTGCGCCCTGCAGAATGTCTTGAAACAGCCAAGCTGCCAGATGTCCCCCCTTGATGGAAAGCCCGAGCCTGGCTGAACTCATTTATTAACTTAAAATCCTGAGCTAGCACCTTAGAGACTCACGGAATGTTCAGGAATTAGGAGCAGAGAATGTGCTAACTCGGTCCCCCCAAATGAGTTCATTCTTCCTGACAGCCTTTAATTAAGATGAGCTGTCATAGGCGGCATGTTGGGACTTGACATAAATCACAGTGTGCGGCTTCTATGGCGATACCTGTAGCCTGGCCAGGACTCTCATTCAAGCCTGACAGATTCCAGCACAAGGAATTCAGCCAAACTGTTAAGGAATCCATTGAGTCCGGTGGTTGCCAGAAACCCACTTGAAAGAAATCCGTTCTCAGGATCTGCCGTCCCTCGTAGCAGAAAGCATCGGGGGGAATGAGGTCTGAAGTTCATCACGAATTTCAGTTAAAATTTGTATTACAGAGGCCCTAGAGCTGCAGGACAGGCACAGGACTAAGGAATCTGCATCATTCTGCTTTGTAGTGAGTGTGGCTTTTCTTTTTAAAGATTTATTTTTTTATTTGAAAGTCAGAGTTACACACACACACACACAGAGAGAGAGAGAGAGAGAGAGAGATCTTCCGTCTGCTGCTTCACTCCTCAGATGGCCATAATGTCTGGAGCTGCGCCCATCTGAAGCCAGGAGCCAGGAGCTTCTTTTAGGTCTCCCACACTGGTGCAGGGGCCCAAGGAATTAGGCCATCTTCTACTGCTTTCCCAGGCCACAGCAGGGAGCTGGATCAGAAGTGGAGCAGCTGGGACTTGAACTGGTGCCCATATGGGATGCCGGCACCGCAGGCAGCAGCTTTACCCACTATGCCACAATGCTGGCCCCCAGTGTGGCTTTCCTGGTAGGCAGCAAGTCCACACCCAACCGCATTCTCCTTCAATGTGAAATCTCACTCCACAGTGGCTGCGCATTTTTACCAACAGATAAACATGCACATAACTACCTTACACACACACACACACACACACAGACTTCAAAAAGTTCATGGGAAATTAAATTAAAAGATAAGTTTAGGCATTTGGCATAGGCATTTGTTAAACCACCAGTCAAAAGCCTGCATCCCATACCAGAGGGCCTGGGTTCGAGTCCCAGCTCTGCTTCTGAGTCCAGCTTCCTGCTAATGCACACCCCAGGGGGCAGCAGGTGACTGCTCAGTGGTTGGTTCCCCGCCTCCCACATGGAAGACCTGGATTCAGTTTCTAGCTCCAGGCTTCATGCTTGCTTAGTCGCTGCCACTGCGGGCATTTGGGGGTGAACCAGCAGATGGGCACTCTCTCTGGCTATTTCTCCGTCTCTGTCTGGGGCTCTAACTTGGGCGAGAAGATTCCCCAGTGTTCCGGACTCCCCAGCTGGGGCAGAGGCTTGGCGAGACGGCGGCTCAGGCTGCTTCTCCTGTGGCCTGAGCCTACAGACAGGTGCTGCAGATGCAGAGGGCGAGCATGGGTTCAGGCGGAACTCAGATGACTGCACTGAGGCCAGGAACCCTCCCCCTCCCCCACCCAGTCGTTCCCACGTTAGCCCTGACACTGACCCTTCAGTAACCCCCAAGAGCCCCCTGACCAGGTAGCTTCGAGGTCCATTTTGAGAAAGTGATCGTGGTTTTTCATCAGGTGCTTTTGCATAACTATTCTCTTTGCTGCAGAAAGCCGAAAAAATATAGGATGATTGATCGGGGATATCAGTTTAGTGCCTATTAAACCAAAGCCCATCGTCAGCCCTGAGAATGGTCTGGTGATGGCTCAGCAAGCACGGGGAGGGGGGCCTGGAAATCTGTCTGGTTCTTCTTTCCTCTCGCAACGCAGCTTTGGAGTCTTCAGTAGGACTGGCTGGGGGCTCGGGCCAAGATGGGAGTGATGGGGAGAAGACGTGAGGAGGTGGTTTTTTTGCAGTGTAACCCCCCTGACTACCCCTGGACCTTCCTCAGAAGGTGTGCTGTGTCTATGGCTTTTAAGGCTGTGGTCTGTAGGGCCAGTTGTGTGCTGTGCCTTATGTCAACATTCAGGTAAATGGCTTTGGACAGAGTGGGCACCTTGTGCAATCATACGTGGTGGCTCCAAGTACATGTGGGTGGACCTAGCCTTGCAATGGGAGGACTCACCTGCTGGGGTGCAGTATGGCTCAGTGAACAGCAGCTGGACTGTGGCATTGGACCTGCGCTTAAACTTTGGCCGTTACTTGCTGTAGTCTTCTCTCTGCCATAGGTGTCATGCCTGCCATGTGAAGACAGTTCACCTGAACTTGGCCATGGAGTGGATGAGATGCAGCAATGAGTGACGTAAAATGGCCATGAGGGTGTGGACTGTGATCTCTGGTCATCATGGCAACCTGGGAGGTGTGTAGGTACACCCTGGCTCTCGATTTCTAGAAAGGAAAGCTGAGGCTTTGAGAGGTTAAGCAACTTGCCCAAGGTTATTAGGTTCCTGGGTTGTTATGTTCACTCCTTCAATTGTGTCAGAAACTCAATAGGAACCAGGTCAAGCGACTAGGCGGAACTTGCTCCATCAGGCAACAGAGGTGGCCAGGTTGCCTTCGGGAACACCTGCATCCGGGGAAGCCTACTGGCAAAATCAGTGTTCTGTGAAGTTTTGGAGGAAGATGCCTGTCCACCAATGGTGAGCTCAGAATTTTATTTATAGAATCTGTATATGTTCCAAAGACTTTGGTTTGGGAAACATGGCTTATTTAACCCATGATGTTTCAGAATGAGCTTGTCACTGTTCTGATATGGTCACATTAAAGGAAGCAATCAACTGGGCTTAGTAGGATCTTTATGGGAAGGCAGGTTTTAAGTCCTAAGCGGAGAATCAGGGCTGTGTCTTCTCCTAGTGTGGCTCTCCTGTGTCCCTATAGGACAGAGAACCCAAAGCCACCACTGGAAGAGAGATTATTGCTCCCAACAGAAACCATAAGAAAGGAAGACATAGGATGATACATGGTCAATGGCCAAGTGCTGGAGGGCGTGTTAGCGGTGCCCAAGCCACGCAAGAACCATCACCCTGATGACTCCAGTAATATTGTAAAACTCACGGGCAGCGCTTCTCAGACTGGGGGTGGGGAGCGATCTTCGTAACTGGTACAAGCAGAGTACAGACTCCTCACATCTCTGTCCTGATGCTCCAGGGCACACTGTTGAGGACCAAGTGTTGCACCAGAACACGATCCACTTCCGTGAGTGTGTGAGTGCGTCCTGGGTGGCTTGGATGGAGCACAGGAGTTGGGCACGCACGCCTGTGCCAACACAGTGGCCTCACAGGCAAGGAGGTGGGAGGTGGCCAAGCAGGGTACAAAGGACACACCTCAGACAGAGAAGGGTTCTTTGTGACCTTGGGAACAGCATTGACCTTCTCTGGCTCTCAGATTAATGATTTTAAAATGAGGGGAAAACAAAACCCAGCACCTTCACAGGGTCAGTGGGAGACTAGCATAGTCCACTTATTACGGTGCCTGGCCTGAGCTGCCATGGTGGGCACTGCGCGAAGACGGTGAGCGCCCACTACCAGCTTCCTCCCATGGAGCACCCTCAGGAAAGCTTGCCTTGAGACGCGAGATCAGCATCGCTTACTGAGCGCTCGTCCTTGGTAACTGAGGTTGGACAGCTGGCGGGGTGTTTCAGACAGGACTTCACAAGACGGAGCTCCCGGGTGGGAAGTGGTCGCCATGAGCCCCCACCCGGCCACCGTGTCTACAGATGCAGAAGCCTGATTTATCGTTTTTACACACACAGGGGTGCTGGGGACTGAATCACAATAAACAAACTCACAAGAGACTGAGTGGTGATCCAGAAGTGACGTTCCTGACTTCAGTGGGATTCAAAGCTGGGGACACTCACTTGACCGGTGCTACTTTGATTAGATCATTGCTCAGGGAATGCATAACTAGAAGACATAACTAGAATGCATAACTAGAAGACAGGAATCAGTCTCTTGAAAAATCCTCCCTGTGGCCAGGAAAGTCAGATTAATTGTCCACAAAACAAGCCTTGCTTCAAAGGGCAAAGTCATTTTCTGTGCTTGATGCTGATAGATTCTGACAAACTCCTAACCTTCCGTATCCTTTTCCTTGTACCAAGAACAAAATCCAGAAACTCAGGGATTTAAAACATTTTGCTCCAGAGTAAACTTATCTTTTTACTCTGTCTTCCGTGACCTTTTTAGGGCACCACCTATCTCAGAGAGTAACATTGTCTTGCATCGGCACATTCTGAAGGTAACAAAGTAGCAGCTGCCATTAATGGGGTGCTGGCTATGAGCCAGGCACACTGCCAAGTACCGAGTACTTTATCCTCTGCCTGGTTCCAGACTTTACTGATGAGGAAACTGAGTCTCCGAGAAGTTCAGTCCCTAGCCCGGTCAATGCTGTGGTGCAGCGGGCAAAACCCACAAGGTTGCCGGTTCGTGTCCTGGTTGCTGCACTTCTGATCCGGCTCCCTGCTGGGTAAAGCAGGGAGGATGGCCCAGGTGCTTGAGCCCCTGCACCCACATGGGAGACCTGGAAGAAGCTCCTGGCTCCTGGCTTCGGATCAGCTCAGCTCCAGCCGTTGTGGGGAGTGAATCAGCAGATGGAAGATCTCTCTGTAATTCTCCCTTTCAGATTAAATAAAATAAATCTTTTTAAAAATAAAGAAAGATGGGGCCGGCACTGTGGCACAGCGGGTTAAAGCCCTGGCCTGAAGCACCAGCATCCCATATGGGCACGGGTTCTAGTCCTGGCTGCTCCTCTTCCAATCCAGCTCTCTGCTATGGCCTGGGAAAGCAGAAGATGGCCCAAGTCTTTGGATCCATGCACCTGTGTGGGAGATTCAGAGGAAGCTCCTAGTTCCTGGCTTTGGATCGGCACAGCTCCAGCCATTGCAGCCATCTGGGGAGTGAACCAGCAGATGGAAGACCTCTCTGTCTGTCTCTACCTCTCTGTAACTCTGTCTTTCAAATAAGTAAAAGAAAGAAAATAAAGAAAGATAAGCTTGTTTGCTAAACTATTTTGAAATTCATGCATAGTTGTTTTTTTTTTTTTTTTTTTTTTGCCAGGCAGAGTGGACAGTGAGAGAGAGAGAGTCAGAAAGAAAGGTCTTCCTTTTCCATTGGTTCACCCCCCAGTGGCCACTGCAGCTGGCGCGCTGATCCGAAGGCAGGAGCCAAGTGCTTCTCCTGGTCTCCCATGGGGTGCAGGGCCCAAGCACTTGGGCCATCCTCCACTGCACTTCCAGGCCACAGCAGAGAGCTGGACTGGAAGAGGGGCAACCGGGACAGAATCTAGCGCCCTGACTGGGACTAGAACCTGGGGTGCCGGCGCCGCAGGCGGAGGATTAGCCTATTAAGCTGTGGCGCCGGCCACACAGTTTTTTCCTAGCATGTATTTCCCATTAGCTTTGTGAGGCTCTCTCCTACCCGTACAGACTGCTTGGAACTGCTGGTTTTTTTTTTTTTTTTTTTTTTTTGTCAGTCTACCTACAATAAAATTAAAATGTTCAGCAATCATTTTTTATATTACTGTCAAGGCAAATGTTTTCTAATTCACGGCTAAAATCTCACTTGGGGGAAGCTGAACTGTTATTTGATGCTGTATCAAGTAGTCGCTCTCTGGTGACACTCAATAACATCTTATATCAAAGCGGAATCCTCGGCCCAAAGCCTGCTCTGCAGACGTGGCTGCAATGCGAATGTAAATAAATCGACATTCCTGGGGGATTAGACAGGGGCCAGCACAGTGAGCTCCCAAGTCTGCCGAGGGAATCCCTGAACACGGCACTGCTATAAGTGCTAGCCCAGGCGAGGGCTGGGAGGACCCCGGAGCTGACTGGTGCAGCCTGGACTTCACTGGACCCCACGATGCAGGAAGGTGGGGACTTTTGTCTGCAGATTCTTGAACAGCCCGACTTCTCCTCTGCCCTTCAGCTGGGCATTCGACCCCCTGGCCTGTGGTGCCTGCTGGCATCTCCCTGTAGCCCCTTGGAACCTCTCTCTGCCCCGTCTCCCTTTGCTACATGGAGAATGACGTCCTGGATGCACGTGGTGGCAGGTGTGCGTGCTTTGGCGCAGTGCCTGCTGGGTTAGTGTAGGTCCTCCCAGAAGCTGAGCAGAGACAAGGTCACAGGGGGAAGTGGTTTGTTGGGGAAGTGGGAAGGGATATAGGGAAAGAGGCCTTCACTGGTACACCTGGTACCACGTAGGGCACCTGTGCCTGAACCCTATGCGGGAAGTCTGGGAAACAGAGCCAAGTCCAAGGCTCAAGGTTCTCCCTGGTGAGAGGGAGCTGGGGTATTTACACACCAATCCCTGAAGGTCCTTGGTTGTGGCTGCATTCCTCGGCACATCTGATCTACCACGTGGGGCAGCACAGCTGTTGGCACCGTGGGCTGGGGTTGGTGGGGTAAGACCCTCAGCACAGCAATGTAGACCCTGGCAGTTGAAACTCCACTGGAGCACCCAGGAAGGACCTGGGAGAACGGACAGGGCAGGGGCCACATCTGCTGCACTCGCTGTATCTGAGACAGATTTACCCACGACCCTCCACTTTACCCCCAAACACGATTCCTCTGTCCATTTCTCTGTCTTCAACCTCTTCCTTAGTCCTAAAGAGCGTTATCTACTTGCCTGGATTAGTGTAATAGCCTGTGGACTAGTTTTTCCATTTGAACTAATTTTTTTTAATATTTATTTTATTTCTTTGAATGGCAGAGTTACAGAGAGAAAGAGAGAGAGAGAGAGAAAGAGGGAGAGATCTATTGCTTGTTCACTCCCCAAATGGTCCCAATAGCCAAGGCTGGGCCAGATGTTAGCCAGGAGCCAGGAGCTTCTTCCAGATCTCCTATGTGGGTGCAGGGGCCAAAGCACTTGGGCCACCTTCCACTGCTTTCCCACGCCATTAGCAGGGAGCTGGACCAAAAGTGGAGCAGCTGAGACTTGAATTTGCCCATACGGGATGCCGGCACTGTAGGCAGCAGCTTTACTCACTATGCCAGAATGCGGCCTCAATTAAATTTTAAGAAATGTTTTTGTAACCAAAGATCTGATGCCTGCAGGGGAAAACAGAGTGAGGAAAACACAGCATCTACCATGGAGCTTTGCCACATCTCCACGCATCGCCTAATTGCTTTACTTACTTCCTTAATAGCATTAAAGTGTTATAGAAAGAACTGAAGCTCCTTCCGTGTCCCTTCATAATCTCATTTGCCTCCAGGCCTCCTCGAGGGATCGATATTTATCAGTCCCATGCAGGCTCTGCTGGTTTCGCTACATATACATGTATTCTACCCACACGCACACACACACCCACACACATGTGGTAGGTGAGACTATTTTTTTCCAGCTTACTGAATTGGCATGAGGCTGAGTAAATCATTCGGCAAACTATTTTTGTTCTGTTTGGCTCGCTGTCACCCTTCTACAGCCCCCCCCCCCCCGTGTTGCCCCCTGCAGCCCTGGCTCAGGCATCCGAACCGCTGTGCCGTGCGGGCACCGTGTGTGCGTGCGGCGCGCGCTCCCCAGTTTCTCTGCTCGTTGATGCGTTCTCTGCTGGCCTCCGACACCACACAAAGTGTCTGCCTCACTACACCTCGTGCTCCAGACAACACTCGGCTTTTCCAGTTCTTTCCCGAACGCCTCTTCTGTGTGCAGTTTTGGAGGCGGAAATGCTGAGAACTAGAACGCGCACCTCTCCAGCGTTGCCGAATCCTGCCTAATTGCTTTCTTTTTTTTTTTTTTTTTTTTTTTTTTTTTTTTTTTTTGGACAGGCAGAGTGGACACTGAGAGAGAGACAGAGAGAAAGGTCTTCCTTTTCTGTTGGTTCACCCTCCAATGACCGCGGCGGCCGGCGCGCTGCGGCCGGTGCACCGCGCTGATCCGAAGCCAGGAGCCAGGAGCCAGGTGCTTCTCCTGGTCTCCCATGGGGTGCAGGGCCCAAGCACTTGGGCCATCCTCCACTGCACTCCCGGGCCACAGCAGAGAGCTGGCCTGGAAGAGGGGCAACCGGGACAGAATCCGGCGCCCCGACCGAGACTAGAACCCGATGTGCCGGCGCCGCAGGCGGAGGATTAGCCTAGTGAGCCGCGGCGCCAGCCCTAATTGCCTTCGAAGTTGGACGACTGTGCTCTTCCACACCCAGGGCCTGAGTACCCCTGTTTCTCTGCATCTTCACCCACCCCGATGCTGTCACCACAATTTCTGCCAACCCAGTGCAAGCTGTGTCGGGAGCCTCGTACCTTTCTTTGCCCTCCTATAGACTGAGCAGAAGGGCGGATTGGGATGAAGAGGGCTTTGTTTGAGTCTGCGATTCCCTGACTACTGATGAGGCTACGTTTTTCATACGCGCATGAACCATTCAGATCTTGCCTTCTGTGGATTCTCCATTGGTTGCCTTTACCTCCCTGTCCTCACTGAGCTCTAGAGATCCTTTGTAGTTCCGGACGCTGACATCCCAGTGCCTGTATTTGTGCCTCCCTCTCACTCTGGGGTCCGCGCTTGGATTTTGTTGGCAGCGACTTCCGTTTTCTGGATGAGGTGTAATTGCAATGTCGGATTTGTCATATTTCCGTGTTTATGTATGGCCTTGTGTGCAGATACTATCTGTACATCTTTGGGGGTGCCCTGTGGTGCTCCTGTCCATGTGTGCACTGGGTCTTGATCGACCTGGTACAGTGACGCCTTGGTCCCTGCGCGCGCTGTGGCGATCAACTCCTGAGACGGAGGCTATGCATCATCTCACACGTTCAACATCTGCTCCTGATGAGAATGCGCAAAGCCCCTCCCCCAGCTCTGTGCAGTTCTAGAGCACAACATTTTTGAATGTAACTGTCCTGCTGCCTTCTAGAAGCCAGAACTTACTGCCCCTGCCGGGCTGTGACTGTGTCCCTGTCACCGGTCTCTCCCCGCTCGCCTCCTCTCTTTGGTCTCTCAGATCCACTCCTATGCTTTCTGCTTTCATGATCTCAACCATTTTAGAGTCCACCTGTAAGGAAAGTCTGCAGTATTTTAATAAGAATTCATCTACTAAAATGTCACATTCTCTTACATTTTCCCTAAATTATGACAAGGGTTTGCCTTTAAATTAATATATATATATATATATATATATATATTTGTTTTGAGAGACAGAGACACACAGACAGCTCTCCAATCTGCTGGTTCACATCCCAAATCCTTACAACAGCCGGGGTGGAGCTGGCCCAGACTGAAGCCGAGTGCCGGTTGGAAACTCAATCCAGGTCTTCCAGGTGGGTGGCAGGGACCCAGCTGCCTGAGCCTCCCCGGGTCTGCATGAGCAGGAAGCTGGACCAGGATTGGGACGGGGGTGCAAACCCAGACACTCTGATGTGGGACGCAGGTGTCTTTTCCCAGAGTTCTCCCCTCTAGGTCAAATGCCAGCCCTGAGTTCACCTTTTTTATTTAGGTTTTATCCACCTGGGGTTGATCTTTGTGCATTGAAGTAAGAATCAAACTGAATTTTTTTTCCCGTATGGAAAAATAGCAATCCCAGGACTGCTTCACTGACAGTCCACTGTTGTCCTCCGTGATTTATGGGACTAATCTCAGAGCTCCGGTGCCATCCACTTATCTATTTGTTTCTGAGTCCATTCACACTACCTCAGTGACTACAACTTTATGATGTCTTGGTATCTAGGAAAGAAAAGTCCATCCCCATATAGTTCTTTCAAAAAATTAGGTTGCCCGGCTGGCACTGTGGCATGGCAGATTAAGCCGCAGCTTGCGATGCTGGCATTGCATATGGACCACGGTTTGAGTCCGGCTACTCCACTTACCATCCGGCTCCCTGTTAATGCACCTGCAAAAACAGCGGAAGTGGCCCTGCACCCACGTGGGAGAACTGGATGAGGCTCCTGGCTCTCAGCTTCCATCTGGCTCAGTCCCTGCCATTTTACCATTTGGGGGAAAGAACCAGCTGGTGGAAGACCTCTCTCTCTCACTCTCTTTGCTCTCGCTCTCTCTTTCTGACTCTGACTTTCAAATAAATAAATAAACCTTCTTAAAAATGATGTTGCTTCTTTGCTTTTGCATGTAAAATTTCTATGGAAAATTCTGTTAGGACCTTGGTTAGGATTATATTAACTTTATAGACTGATTTAAGAGAATTTTCATCTTATGATATTGATTCTTCCTCCTAATGAATGGGATCTATCACCCATCCCTTCATTTCTCTGGGTCTTTTTTTTCTTCTTTTATGTCTTTCAATAAAGTTTCATAAATTCCTCCATAAAGGTTTATTTCTAGGTACTTTCCAGCTTTTATTGCTGGCATCTATGGTATATTTTTAAAACTACAAGTTCTAATTGTTTTGGCTGATGTACAAGATCGATTCTGGTGTCTTCAACTTGTTCCAAGCAAATTGCTAAATTCACGATTCACTGTTATTAGTCTGTAGGTAGATTCCTTGAATTTTCTTTCTAGTTGTCTTGAACTAAAGAGTTTCTTTCTTTTTTTTCCCACCCTTCCAATTCTTGAGGATTTTTACATTAGATGGCCTTCTTCCCTGGGGCAAGTAGACCTTGCTTGTTCATCAAGGATTCTGTCTCTGTGTGCTGGATTCGGTTGTGACTGTTGATATCACGAGGTGTGTGTGCTGTCACTGTGAAATTTGTTTTCCCAGTCTGATTTTGAACTTGATGATTGTTCTTGTGTTCTTTCCTTCCTTTCCCTGTGAGCTCCGTCTTGGCCACAATTCTTTTTTTTTTTTTTTTTTTTTTTTAGGATGATTTATTTAAAAGGCAGAGTTAGAGAGAGAGAGAGAGAGAGAGAGAGATCTTTCAACCACTGGTTCACTCCCCAAATGGCTGCAATGGCCAGGGATGGAACAGGTCAAAGCCAGGAGCCAGGAGCTTCTTCTAGGTCTCCCACACGGGTTCAGGGGCCCAAGCACTTGGGCCATCTTCTGCTACTTTCCCAGGTGCATTAGCAGGGAGCTGGATCGGAAGTGGAGCAGCAGGGACTCGAACCAGCGCGCATATGGGATGCTGGTATTGTACGCGGGCTTTACCTTCTGTGCCACAATGCCGGCGCCAAGCCACAGTTCTTTATTACATGTCTACTTTACTTATAAAATCCAAAATGCATCAGTATACGTATTTCTGAACAACGCCAAGGCTAGGGCTTTTTAACTCAGATACTTCCCCCTTAGCGGACCAGTCATCTGTCTGCTGTTTGAGTTCCATCCCCTTCGTCATGTTCTCCGAGTCATCGTTCTGTCTTTGTTCCACCTTCTGCTTCTGTTAGAGCTGTTGTTTTGCACGTTTGACTTTTCTGTCTAATCACACGTTTTCCAGGATCATTCCGAGGATCATTTTTGTTTTAAATACACTGAGAGAAAATGACTCCACATCTCCTGCCCTCAGGTGCACAGGGAGTTCTCCCCCATCTGCACTTTCGCAGAGCGGGGCGTGTGCCTTCCCAGGATCCCAGCTGCCGGTGGGAACTTCTTTTCTCACCACCCACTTCTCTTGAGTCTGAGGCCTCAATCTCTCTACCTTTCCAGGCACTGAAAACACCAGCCCCTGGGTCACTAAGCCGGCTCTTCAGTTCCTGTCTGGTTTTCCATTCCTAGAAACATTTTTAGTTTGTAGGCACTCATTTATATATCAATAGCAACACCTTGGGATATTTTGTTGAGTATTTCCAAGTGTTTTGTGTGGGTGAGAATCAATACAGCCAGCCACGCTGGGGTTTCTGAGGGTTCCTAGAACACACATGATCCTTCTTTTAAAAAAATCTGCTTTTGGCCAGCGCCGCGGCTCAATAGGCTAATCCTCCGCCTTGCGGCGCCGGCACACAGGGTTCTAGTCCCGGTCGGGGCACCGGATTCTGTCCCGGTTGCCCCTCTTCCAGGCCAGCTCTCTGCTGTGGCCAGGGAGTGCAGTGGAGGATGGCCCAGGTGCTTGGGCCCTGCACCCCATGGGAGACCAGGAGAAGCACCTGGCTCCTGGCTTCGGATCAGCGCGTTGCGCCGGCCACAGTGCACCGGCCGCGGCAGCCATTGGAGGGTGAACCAGCGGCAAAAGGAAGACCTTTCTCTCTGTCTCTCTCTCTCACTGTCCACTCTGCCTGTCAAAAAAAAAATCTGCTTTTAAAATTTGTTTGCGAGATGGCATAGCAGGTAAAGCCGCTGACTGTGATACCTGCTGGCTCACGTCCCGGCTGCTACACTCCTGATCCAGCTCCCTGCTCATGGCCTGCTAACGCAGCGGAAGATGGCCCAAGTGTTTGGGCCCCTGCCACCCACGTGGGAGACCCCGACGAAGCTCTGGCTTTGGCCTGGCCAGCGTTGGCTGTTACAGCCCTCTGGGGAGTGAACTAGTGAATGGAAGACCTTTCTCTCTGTCTCTCCTTTTCTCTCTGCAACTCTTTCAAAATAAATAAATAAATGTTTTCTATAAAAATGTTTGACAAGCAGACAGAGAAGTAAGAGAGAGAACTCCCATCTGCTGGTTCACTCCTTAAAAGTCCCCAGTGGCCGGTGTGGGGCAAGCGTTGAAGCCGGACGCCGGGAACTCTGTCCAGGTCTCCCACATGGGTGGCAGGATCCGAGTCAGCACCACTGCCTCCCAGGGTGCTCATTAGCAGGGAGCTGGAGTCAGGAGCCCAAGCTGGGGATTGAACCAGGCACTCGTAGGGAAGGTGGGCGTCTTAACCGCTAGGCCCAATGTCAGCTCCATCGCCATCTTTCCTGGATAAAGGATCTGCATTTTAACAAATCCCCTCCACCTGGGATGCTGGTCCTCCGTCAGCTCTTCCTCATCCCTCTGATCTTGGCTTAAACACGATCTCTTCTGCCAGACCCCCCCACCCCGGGACGACCGCTTCCCCCTCCCCACCCCCCGTAACTCTGTACCACACCCTATCCACTGCCTTCACGGAGCGGATCCTGACCCAGGATCGCGGTTTACGCACCTGTGCCCTTGCTGTTGGTCTGTCAGGCCTCCTCCTGGAATGCATGATGCAGGAGGCTTACCTGGAGCTGTGGCCTGAGTTTCACCCCCCAGGTTGGTGCCTGAATCCCCAGTGTGTCTAACTCTGGAGGCAGAGCCTCTGAGGAGCTGGAGCCCTGGGCGGTGAGATGGGTGGCGAGGACGCGGTGAGAAGGAAACCGTTTGCAGGCCAGGGAGAGAGCCCTCACCAGAACCCGAGCACGCCAGCACCCCGACTTCAGACCTCCAACGTCCGGCGCCATTACTTGTGCCTCCCCGTCTCTAGTGTTTGTTGGAGCAGCCCACGCTGCCTAACTCACCTGCCTTGTTCTATTCCATGTCTCCAGCAGACCCAACGGTGCTACAGCATCAGCGCTGGTCAGATGCACAAATCAATGGCCCAAAGCTGCCACTCTCAAAGCCTCCCTCTGCACCCAGAACACACTTGCAACAAGGCTGTGGGGCAGAGAAATCCGAGCGGCCCCTGGGCTTACACCCTCACTCGTTCCATGCACAATTTAACGCTCGGAGCATCTGGACTCCGGCAAGAGTGGGAACATGTGAGAGTTTGCTGATGGGATCTTCTGTTATAACCAAGCCACCTGATTTCTCACCCCCCACTCCCAACTGGGGATCCTTCTCACCTTGGGCGATCCCCAGCCTAAGAAGCAGTCCCTGGGGAATCGGGGACCTGCCTGCTCTACCCAAAGTCAAAGAAACTCTGCCCAGTTCCCCATGGAGCTGAGAAGTTTGTTCATAAACAAAAGTCGCACGAGGAACCCACATAAGGAGAAAATAACGGAATTTTGCAAAACAAATTAGTTTTCCCGTATTGAAAGCAAAAAAAAAAATCATTTTCCAGGAGTGCTAAAAAGATGAAAAAAAAAACCCACATAACTTAAGGGTTACCCAATGCTCCCGTAACCATTTTAGTGCGTATTTGTCCATTTTTAAAAGCCACGTGGTGTTGATGGTTGGTTTGGCCATCAGGCACTTCCCACAGTCATCTCAGTTCAGATAACACTGTGAACCAGGGGAGGCTGTTCTCCTGCTAAAATGGCTTCATGGGCACAAGCAAGCAGCTCTGGGCTCCCCGGCAGGCTGTGGCCAAGTGCAGGCTCCACCCCAGCTCCGACCACGCCCCGTGGAAGCCTCTGTTGCAACTTTGGTGCCAGCTCGCTCTGATCCCCTCCCCTTTCCTATGCAGCTGTGACCACACTTAACTTCACACACCTCCCTCCCCCCACTCACCACCACAAGAAGGCTGTCTGATTGCTATTTCTTCCCTCAACAAGAATATCTTAATGGTCATTCTGGGAAATAATTCCACCTGATCTTGTAAAGTTGAATGTTTGCACATCCTATGACCTCACAGTTCCTCTCCCAGGTACGAGTGCAAGAAGACACCGCGAGGTAGGCGCCAGCTGCCATAGACAGGAACATTGTGCAAAATGAGAAAACCAGGAAAGACCCAAATCTCCATGGAAGCATGGGTTGATGTACAGTGCCAGCTGACTGTAGAGCTGCATACAACACAGACACATGCTGCTAATATAACGTCAAGGGAATCAAAGAATAAAAACAAGCAAGGCTAAGCAATGCACTGTCCAGACCCTCATACCTGACCAGCAAAACTGGACGTCCCTTTGGTGACCAGTCACTGAGCGCCAGCTCTCCTGCTTGCCCTGATGGGGTACAGCATCTGCTCCCTCCTTCAGCCCTCTGAGCCGCTAGCATTGGTGCCTTTTGCAAATGAGGGAGCCAGGACTCAGAGAAGGTGAGCGTGCTGGTGGTGTTGTGTGTCAGTGTGGCTGGGCCTCAGAGAGCACAGGTGGTCCAACACTGTTCTGGCTGCTCCTGGGGGGTGTTTTTGGGTGCGATTCAGTTAAAGCGGTAGGTGGAGTGGAGCAGTTGCCCTTCTGGGTGGGTGGGCTGCATCCAACAAAGCCGGAGGCCTCCATGGAACAGAGGTTGACCCTTCCCCAAGTAAGAGAGGATGCTGCTCTCACACATTGGCCTTTCCTGGGTCCCGGGCTGGCTGGGCTTTCGGACAGGGACAGTGCCAGGGGCTCTCCTGGGCTCCCAGCTCCACAACTCACTGTGATGATCCTGGAACTTGTAAGTATCCATAATCCTGGGATCCAGTTCCTGATAATAAACCTCTCTCCCTCTCCTCTGTCTAATCCATCCATCCATCCATCCATCCATCCATCCATCCATGTATCTATACACACACACACACACATCCACACACATTCCTGACGCCCAGGGTTAAACAAAACAAAACAAAACCTTATCCAAACACACAGCTGGGAAGTGAAGAGGCAGGAATGTTGGACTCGAAGTGCTTACCCCATTGCTGTCACTCCCTCCCCTCTACAATAGGGAACTTCTCTCCTAGGACTGACCGATTTAAAGACAGCTTTGAGTGTCAGAACTTTATCATCTCAAGGCACAGGCTTTCCTGGAAACCTGTGTGATTTTTGGCTTAGATGCTCCGTAAGTCATACATTTTCTCTCCTGCTGGGCACACACCCAATTACTGATATCACGTTTGAACTCTAACAGGCTCATACCCAGTACAAGTATTCTGCATTCTTCCCCGGATTCCATCGGAGTAAAAGGGGCAGAATCTGCATTTCAAATCACTGCGTGTGTTGTTATGACAACACGGGCTGGATCCCTTCTGAGCAGTCGTCTGCAAAGTTCCGAGCTGAAAGCATTTTGTACTAAGTGCATGCAGGAGGCGGGTTATTCACACACGTCCCATCCCCCACAACCACCGCACACAAAGACGGACGGCTCCTTAGCTGCCTTGATGTCATGCAGGAAACATAAAGAATGCACAAAGCTTATAATTCTGAGCAAGCGCTCCCTCTCCCTGCTCAGCTCTAGAATAATACGACACAAGGTCAAGTCCAGAGAACGCGAGCAAGCTTGCCTGCCTCCTTAGCAATTTAGGGAGCGTCCTTCAACTCGTCTCTCCTTTTCCTATCACGTTCCTCCGCATCAGTGACGACTCAGGCTTGCGGTCGTGTGTCTACACTTTACTGCACAGCTGGGTTTTGCTATCACTCACCGTTTTCAAGAGTTCCCAAAAGTTCACTCCCTTAATTGAGTTAAAGAAGGTAGCTTATGAATGGAGACCGTCTATGTCTCCTCCTCCGGACACGTCAATTGTCCGTAGGTTTCCGGCTCTCTCGCAGTGAACAATACTGGAACGGGCATCTTCGTGGCTGGGTCCTTAGGCGAGGGAGAGGGAACTTCTGTGGAGCCTATCACTGAAACACAATCGCTGGCTTCTGGCAGGGGCACTTTTGTGGGTTCAGGATACTCTGCCTGTGCCCGCCCACCTTCCCCACCCCCAGCTGCAGCCTGTGCACCCTCACCCACATTTGCTATCCTGGGATTTTAAACTCTCTGCAGGGAGCGCTTTGAAATCCTGTCCGCGTTGCCTGTTAGGGTTCCTGGGCTGTGAGGGAGGCCCTGGCTTGTGCATTTCACTTTCCTTCCCTATCATTTTGCTGTTTTCTTCCTTTGGTTCTTTCATTGTTGGTCACCTTCTTTCTCTTATTGATGTGTTGAAAATTCTTCATATTTTACAGATACCAATTCAGTTATACATCACAAATGTCTGTCGCCAGCCTGTGGTTTGTCTTTTAGTGTTTCCCACAAAACATCTGTAACTGAAACAAAGTTCCCTTGATTTAGGGGGTAGGGGGCAGTCTCTACCAAGAACTCCTTCCCTAGCCTGAGGCTTAGCAGATCTTTTCTTTCATTTTCTTCTAGTAGATTTAAAGTGATTTGTTTGTTTGCTTTGCTTTGTTTTGTTTCAGTCAGGTCTTTGATCCATCTGGGTTTTATTTTTGTGTATGGCGTGAGGTAGGGATTTACTTCCAGCACTGAGCATCATTTGTTAAGAGTGTTTATTGGTTCACGTCTTCCCTACCGGTGTGCAAGGCCACCTGCCCAGGTGTCAAGTTTCTGCTGTATGCTTGGGTCTATTTCTGAGCCTTTTATGTCTCCCATCCATTTTTTTTTTTTTGACAGGCAGAGTTAGACAGTGAGAGAGAGAGAGAGAGACTGAGAGAAAGGTCTTCCTTCCATTGGTTCACCCCCCAAATGGCCACCATTGTCGGCTCACTGCACCCATTCGAAGCCAGGGGCCAGGTGCTTCCTCCTGGTCTCCCATGTGGGTGCAGGGCCCAAGCACCTGGGCCATCCTCCACTACCTTCCCGGGCCACTGGAAAGCTGGACTGGAAGAGGAGCAACCAGGGCAGAACTGGCTCCCCAACCGGAACTAGAACCTGGAATGCCAGTGCCGCAGGCGGAGGATTAGCCTAGTGAGCCGAGGCGCCGGCCTCCCCTATCTGTTTGTAAATCTAACTTCCATACCAATATCACAAGCCTTTCCTTGGGATGGGGTTAGTCTTGATAGCTGGTATCACAGGTCCTTCCTTCTTGTTCATTTTTAGGATTGTTTTAGCAACTCTTTTTATGCTTATAGAATTAGAATTTTAAGAATTAGCTGTTTAATTTGATTTTGAAAAACTCCTGTTAGAATCTTGATGGGGACATTCAACTTATAAGTTAATTTGGAAAGAATAGATACCTGTGGCAGTTAGATCTGGAGATGTCTCATCAAACACTATGGTGTATATTTTAGTTTCTTTGAGCCTCTATGTCCTTTAGTTGCATTTTCAAATTTTGTCTATAAAGTCCGTGCAAGGCTTTTGCTTCGCTTCTTAGTTAGATTAGGTCATAGTGAGAATTCAGTGAGATGGGGGATGCAGGTGCTTCGCTTCTTAGTTAGATTAGGTCATAGCGAGAACTCAGTGAGATGGGGGATGCAGGTGCTCATTACTCAGGGAGGGTTACAGCCATTGCCACTCTCAGGAATTTGCTGTTATTGGGAACACAATAGTTTTTCTACAGTTTTTAAAGTGTATTTTCTGTTTAATAGAAAGCTATGGATTTGCTCAATGTGCATCTTGTATCCAACATTTCCAAATTCTCGTTTTAGTTCTTCTTTTAAAAAAGATTTGTTTTACATATTTAATAGGCAGAGTCAGAGAGAGAGAGGGAGAGGGAGAGGGAGGGAGAGGGAGAGGGAGAGGGAGAGGGAGAGGGAGAGGGAGAGGGAGAGGGAGAGGGAGGGAGAGGGAGAGGGAGGGAGAGGGAGGGAGAGGGAGGGAGAGGGAGGGAGAGAGAGCGGGCTTCCATCTGCTGGTTCATTCCCCAGTGTCCACAATGGCCAGGGCCAGGGCAGACTGAAGCCAGGAGCCTGGAGCTCCTCTGGGTTTCCCAAGCACCTCTGTGGGTCCAAGCACTTGGGTCATCTTCTGAGGCTTTCCGAGGTGCATCAGCAGGGAGCTGGATCAGCAGTGGAGCAGCCAGTGCTGACACGGGATGCTGGTGTCACGGGCCACAGCTTCACCAGCTTCGTCACAACGCTGGCCCCATAGTTACCAAGTTTTGTTTGCAGCTCTCCTTGGGTTTCCTACTGAGATGGTCATTACTTCTGTAAACACTCAACGGGTTGTGTTTGCACTTCAATTTTACACATTTTTCTTTTTCTTGCTTATTGTATTGATAAATTAAGCAGAATGTTGAATAATAGATGTGATAGCAAATGTCTTGCTTTATTTCCAACTTTGCTGGGAACGCTTCCACATTTAGCCACCAAGTGTGGTGTTCGCTTTCAGATGTTGGCAGTTATTTTTTTTTTTCTATTTCCAATTTGGAAAGAGCTTTTCAAATTTTTTTTTAAAAAAAATCATGAGTGAGTTTTGAAGTTTACAGGTCACTGACCCTGCAGCTCCAGAATGAATCCTGTCACCATGCCCCCGTAATCAGTTCCTGTGTGAGTTACACCGAGAGATCCGAACACCTCCCCGTCACGCGTGCATTCCGTGGGCAAGACCCTCAGCCTCAAGGCACTCATCTTAACAAAGGATCCAGCTCTCTGAGGTCTTGTCTAGGATTCTTCCATTTCTGTTCGCTGGTGACCTACTGGTAGGTCCTGACCCCAGAAACATCCTGAAATCGTTCTTCTTCCCTCTTTATGTCCACTCCTGGACGATCCGTATAGGAAAGGCATTCTCTGTTGCAAGCTTTGGGAAAACTCACCTTTGCCATTTCTGGTCTCAAGCTATTTGGAATTTTCTCTCCCTTCTTGAATTGAAAAAAAAAAAAATTCTGAGTTTCTAGTTCTCAGTCAAATGTCACCACCTCCAGGAAGCCCTGTGAGATTCTCCTCCTACCCCCTTACCCTTTGGGGAAACCCGTTGCGCTCTCTCTGCCCAGCAGCCCCAGCCCCGTGTGTGGGTGTGAACAGATTACAGCATTCGTGTCTAAGCTGCTCTCTGCACCCATCTCCACGCTCCTGGGCCAGACCTCCCCCTTAGCAGACGTGCAGTACGCATTCCTGAACTGTGTGTCTGTAACATCACCACGGTGGCCCGTCACATCCCAAATGTCCCCAGGTACCCACTGGCCAGGCAGGAACGTTCTAGAACAACTGCTCGGAGGCTACTTCCTGTGACCCAGTCCCATCCGGCAGGGCCTTGCTCTTACACAAGGAATGCGGCATTGGGGCTCCAAAGGCAAGGGCAGTGCAGCAAGGCGGGGCCTGGGAGAGCACGGCAGGCGGCAACACTCACCGAGGAATCATGGGACAATCGAATCCTCCGCCTTACGCCTTAGCACAGAGATGTCTCACTCGGTGCCCAGTAATTACAGCGTCTGTGGGTGGTGCAGCCTGGGGACAGTAGCCCACTCCCTCCTCACCATCCTGGCTCAGCACGGGGGGAAGGAAGGTGGTAGGAGCTGAGCCCTGGTCCCTTTGCTGCTGCTGGCTCTGTGACCTTGGCCTTCCCTCTGCGGGGGATGTGCTATGAACGAAAGCAGCTTTGAATGGGTGGGTGGGACAAGGTGGTCACCCCGTGTCGGTCTAGCCCTCTGGGTTTATGAGAGCACAGACATGCAAGTAGGGTCGCATCTGAAGTCTGCTGTGAGAGCTCTCAGCTCCCAGGCAATCAGAGTTCCGCTGCCCGAGTGACCTTCACCGGCTCTTAAAGACGCCGACATTCTTCCCTTTGTGGTTATCTTAGGACGGATGCCTCTGGAGCTCACATCAAAGACATACATGTGATCCCCAAAGACTTTGTCCCTGTGCCAGGTACCCCAAAGGTGGCGGCATGGTTCAGCGTGGCTAGGGCCCCCCAGGGCTTACCAGAGGCCTGAGTTTGGGATTATTGCATATTTGGGGGCAACAAACTGAACGAATGAGATAACCGTGAAAGCATTCCTTCTTGTTTTGCTTTTCAAATCTGCCAACTATATTCCAAGAGCGTGACGCATGAGAGTTACGCGTCCACATCACGTGGGAGCTGAGCCTGATGCAGCCGCCATCTTCAAGGAGCTCCTGGCCCAGCTGGGAACGGGCGAGGAGGCCAGAGGAGGAAGAGGGAGCTGGCCGGTGGCACCTCCAGGAAGCCTTCCCGAGAGGGGCAGTGGTGAGATGGCAGCCTGGGAGCCAGGGAGGGTTTGGATCACGGGACAAAAGGTCCTGAGATGGGACATGAAGGGCACAGAGGCCACGTGAAGGCGTCCAGCCATCCCCCAGCACAGAGGGCTCCGGGAGGCCTCAGGACTACCTCCAACGTCTGCGGCGGGGACTCTCGGGTCCAGCTCAGGGCCTGGGATTGGTTCTGATGCCTGGGCGCCTGCTTGCTACTGTGACCGTCCTGAGTGTCTTTTTGCTTTTGGTTCTTACCGATACCCTGCAGGGGGTCTGGATTCCCTACTGTTAGGGCCACTTTTCCGTTAATTAAATCGCGATTTCAGAAACGTATGCAGTATGCAGCAAATAGGCTCTGGAGGAGAAGTAACTGATCATTAGCTGCTAGAGGATGACTTTGTCCAGGGTGGCAACTGCCCTGCGTGGGAAGGGGCACGGGGTGGGGGTCCAGGGCAGCCCCAGGACTGCCAGGGAGGTGACCCCTGGGTCGGCTGGGAGCACTGAGGCCCTGGACCCTGCGGGGAGCAGGCACACAGAGAGGCTGCCCACACTGTCTGGAGTCCCGCGTGGCCGGCTCCTCCCTGAGGCGCCCGCTGCGTGGAGGAGAAGCGGCAACACCCACAGGGTGCGGATGCCTGCGTCCCAGAGAACGTGAAAGCGGCTTGATTGCGCTTCCTATTTTGGAAAAAGCTGAGCTCAGGCAAAGACGGGGCCTCAAAGCCCCCCCCTCCCTTTTTAAGCAGCAGCTGACACTACCTGGGCCTCCTCTCGCCTCCCTTTCCCCACTCCCCTAGTCTCCGGCCCTTTCAAAGAGATCACCACCAACAGTCCCACCCCGGGGTGCCTCACCCCAGGCACTTCGTTAATTACTGTGTGTGCACTGATGCATTTGCTACTTACAACTACCCATATTTGATACTGTTCTTATACCCATTTTCCAGATGAGGGAACTGAGGCCCCAGATCACACAGTCAAGCAGCAGAATCAGGATTAACACTCAAGAAGACAGGATCCACTCCATTCTTTAAGCCACTATGTTAACTTCCTTCAGAGGATAATGATGTTCAGTAGCCATCACTCTGCAACGAATCACCCCCCAAGGCATCCTGGATGACACCGATGGGTTCACTTTTTGGGAGCAGGCTGGAGAACACTGACTGGCCGGCCTGGGTGGACCTCACCCACATTCACTCATGCATGGGTGGGCCGACAGGGGACTTGGTTCCAGGCTGCCGAGGGCTAGGCCACCTCACCCGGGACACTCTGGCTAAGTCCCTGCAGGGGAGTGAGAGGAACCACACAGACTCTGGAAGGGCGAGGGTGGAGCTGGCACACTGGCACTTCCGCCCGATTCTCCGGGTCACCGTGGGTCACGTGCTGTCACAGACCGGACGCTGACCTCTCCCCAGCAGTGGCGCACTGAAGCCCTGACCGCTGTGCGATGTATCCGGGAGTGGGGTCTCCGGGGATGATGCCAGGAGGGTGGAGCCCTCAGGATAGGGTTAATGGCTTCAGAAGGAGAGGACGAGACCACAGGCCTCTCTCTCTCTCTTCCATGTGAGGACAACGTGAGAGGCCACTCGCCAGCACTGTGACACAGCAGGTCAAGCGCTGCCTGGGACACTGGCATCCCGTACAAGTGCCAGTTCATGTCCTGGACACTCTGCCTCTCATGTGCCTGGGAAGGCAGCAGAAGATGGCCAAGGACTTCAGCCTCTGCCACCAATACCCACGAGGTATCCTGCCTCACCCAGCTCCAGCTGTTGTGGCCACTGGGGAGGGAGCCACTGGGTAGAAAATCTCTCTCTCTCTCTCTCTCTCTCTCTCTGTAATCTGCCTTTCAAAGACACGGGTCTTCATCACACTCCACGGCGGGAGGAACACCCATGTCCCACAGCAAAGGGTGTAGACACAGGCAGAGGCGAACGCATCAACAGACTTGAACCGTGCTGCGGGACCCGAGTGCCGGGAAAGGGGAGGAGCACGCCCTTAAACCCCAGCGTCACAGCCGTCGCGGACGGAGGAGCAGGCGGGAACAGAGACGGAGACACAACTCTGCAGATCTCGCTTTATTTCTCAGCTGTCAATCTTGTTGTCAATGAAAAAAAAAAAAAGAACTCATAGGGCAGAGAAAATGGAATCTGTCTAAAACGATGGCTGACGTTACTGAAAGGACATTTAGGGGACAACCTCCCTGCTGTGGGGAGACGCAGCCTGCGTGGCTTTCGCTGAGCGACGTATGCCGCGGCCTCTATCAGACGTCCACGGCCGACCCAAAGTGTCCTGTGCGCTCGTGCCGCCATGCTGCGGGGGTCAGACGAGGGTAAAGCTGGCCTGCTCCTTAACTGCAGACCGTCTTCCGGAAACGCAAGTGCACAGCCACAGAGACCGTCCCCAGTAATTGCGCGCTGGCAGAGCCACGCTCGTTATCCACAATTTCATGTGTCAAAATAGTTTGGAAAATTCTCACGTGTTAGGGGAATGAGTCTGCTGGGGGGGCCTTGCCAATACCCTGCAAGTTTCACAAGTCAGCAGAGGTGCTAGACGTTGGCCTTGGGCACAGGGCATCTCCCCAGCCCCGTTTTGATGCCATATGTCCAAGCCACCAGGGCATGGTCTGTGGCAGGCGGGGGGCTGGCTCTGCCCTGTCGGGGCCATATCACAGCCAGTGTGGCCGGGGTGGAGGAGCTGTGTGCACGTTCGTGCGAATTCTCCCGGAGGCTGGAGTGTCCCAGTCCTGCAGGGCACTGCCACCGTGGGGGCTGGTAGGGCTGGCACTGCTCTGGTAGGTCGGTGCCCACTTCTGTTTGGCGCCCCCTGCTGCTCAGGTTGTTCAATAGCCTGAATCTCCCTCTAACCGCAGGATGACTCTGTGGGCCCTCAGACGCTCTCGCCATCTTCCCTGGGAAGCTGTTTCTGCTTTCCGCTTCCTGTCGGCTTGGGCCATCGCGGGCGGTGGGGGAGGGAACTGAAGGTTGAGAGGGGAAGGCGCTGGGGTCAGCTAGTGCCCTGGCTGGCTGCCTCGTCCAACAGCTGGCCAGCAGCTAGCTTCCTCCACCAGGGCCTGGGCAGCAGCTCCCATCAGCCAAGTCACAGCGTCTTCTCCGACTCCAGGAGCTTCTCTCCCTCCCTTCCTCGGGCCTAGAGATGGTAAGAGCCACACTGCCACCTGCACCTTTCCCGGGGGCTCACGACCATGACGCACGGTCACAGGCAAAGCTCCAGAGTCCAAAGCAACCAAAGGAGCCGCCAACCCTGGGCGCTCATCACTGTAACGTCGCCCTGGGTCTCCGGAGCTCTTATCTGGTTTCCTTAGACACACGACCCCTCCTCCCCCACCCCCTTCATTATTTATTGAGAATCTTGAAGTAATCGGGCCAGGAGAGTATAGGAAATCAATTACCCACCGAGAAGGCACGGACAGCAAGAGTCCCAGGGTCCCAGGGTCCCAGGCCACGTCATTCCGCTGGTTGTCAGCGCACGCACCCGTCCTAATGCGCCACACCTGGTGAGCGCCTGCAGTAGACGGGACAGCTCAGCAGCGTGGCGTGGGCGTGCTCGCTACGCTCACCCCTGTGCGGGGGGCCACGCGTGCGGGGAGGTCCTGCCCGTCTGGTGGCAGAAGGACATCAAAAGCCCAGAGCAGCTGCACGCCGAGTGATCAACGCTGCTGCCTTTGATCATCAAATCCGCACCTTGCAGCTCTGATTCGGGTACCCCGGAAACTGCTTTAAGGGCTCCCCAACTGCCCATTGATGTTTCCCGTCTCTCGCCCATCCGGGGAGTTTGCAGGGACAAGTTTCCTCCACTTTTACAAACAGCAATTCTCCCGATGCTGGTGCAAAATGACAGCCGTGGAGTCCTGGGGCCTTCAGAGAAAACTCCCGTGTGTCACGACTCGGGGCGCTCAGAGGCCGGGGAGCTGCCGCGCGCCACTCTGGCAAATGCGTCCCCTGGAACAAGCGGCTCCTGGCGATGGCTTCTCGCCGGGAACCATTGCTCTGCAAAGGCTGCGTTCCCCGCTGACTGTCCCAGCTCAGAGGCCCGGGCAGGGTCCCAGGCACTGTGGCTTCTCTAAGACAGAGCGACGTCTGCACTGAGTCACGACCTGGTTGCTGTCATGTGTGTGCACTTCTCGCTGCATGTTCGTCAGCTGGGTGAGACCGTAACACAGCGGCAGCCGGCACGGGCAGGTCCACTCTGTGCCTGCAGATGTCACCTCAGGGCCCTTGGACATGCATTATGTCCAGGTTGTCCTGGGGCGGTGGGCATTGGGCCGAGTGGTCAAGACTCCCAGCTCTGGCTCCCAATTCCAGCTTCCTGCTAATACAGACCCCAGGAGGCAGCAGTGAGGGCTCAAGTAACTGGGTTCCTGCCACCCGCTTGGGAGACCTGGTTGAGTTCTCGGCTCTGGCTTCGGCCTTGGCCAAGCCCCAGTCCTTGTGGGCATTTGGGGAGTGAACCAGCGGATGCGTCCTCTCCCTGTTCCTGTTCCTCTCCCTTTCTTTCGGCCTCTCAATTAATTAATTTTTAGAGATTTATTTATTTTGAAAGTCAGAGTTATAGAGAGCGAGAGAGAGGTCTTCCATCCATTGGTTCACTCTCCTCTCCACATGGCCACAACAGCCAGGGCTGGGCCAGGCAGGAGCCAGGAGCCAGGAGCTTCTTCCAGGTCTCCCATGTGAGTGGCAGGGGCCCACGCACTTGGGCCACCCTGCGCTGCTTCTCTTAGACCATTAGCTGCGACCTGAACCTGTTCCCCTATAGGATGCCGGTGTTGCAGACAGTGGCTTTACCTGCTATACCACAATGCCGGCTCCATCAAAAAATATTTTTTTTTTACAAAAGAGTTTCTTGGACAAAAAGTTTGAGAAAGTGCCTGTCTGGGTTTTGACAAGTCCCATGGTCTGACTGGGAACTTGAGTCACGTGGCTTGGCAATGAAGAATGAGGGACACCTGGGAGCAAAGAAGTCAGAGACGCGGTCTCTGAGTGTGCAAGATGACCGGCAGCGCACAGCATGGCGGCGGTGGGGGTGGGGGTGGGGGCTGGGGTGGTCCCGCAGGAGGCCTCCTCCCTGAGCACTTGACCACGCATGCGTTGCCCTCTGCACACACAGAAAGAAGTGCCCAGAGCAGATAGACAGCCGGGAGAGAACGGGGCCATCCCACCCTCCAAGAGACCCCTGTTTACACACACCATGCACTGATTCTGTGGGGGGAGCAGCCATGCCTGGCCTGGCCCCCATGAGAATCCACCATGGGAATTCCAAAGAGGACTCTGGTTCCACTGGGTTAACCCAGCACTTCTCAGTGCCAGGGACGTTTGTCAACACGTGGAGACGGGGATCTGGTAGGTGGAAACCAGGGACGCAGCAAAACCTGATGCGGCGCACAGGACGGCCCCACAGCCGAGGACTCTGTGGTCCTGAAAGCCAACGGGGCCATGGCCGGAAACCACGGACTTGACACAGGTTGCCGATGGGCAGAGAACCCTGCCGGTCTGCATGGACGTTGCATCTCCAGCTCCCTGTGCAGGTCTGGCTTGGCTCGCCCTTCGCTAAACCTGCAGACTGACCGAGTGTGAACACGACCCAGCTCCACAAGAGACAAAAGAGCACTCCTAACAGTCCAGCGAGGTCCTACCCCGACTCCCCCCACGCAGAGTCAGCCCGCAGACTCAGAAAGATGGTGGCGGCCATCAGCGGCCACACTGCAGGTGCACACACCCTCCCCATACTCCCCGACCTCCTCCCTCTGCGACTTTCGACAAAGACGCAACGGTTTTCTTTCTCTTTGTGCCCTGTGCGTCCTGCTAGCAAGGCCGTCTCTGGAGATGAAGAGGCTGGGGCTGTGTTTCATGCGAGGACAGCAGAGGTGGCTTCTGCCTCCATGCCACAGCCCCGCTCAGCCTCCCTTCCCAGATTTGAAGGAACCTGCCCTCGTTTGTTTGTGCTGCTATAATAGAACACCAGAGGCTGGGGAATCTACAAGCAGCTGAAATCCACTTGTCCTTGGTGCTGGAGGCTGGGAAGTTCAAGGTCAAGGTGCTGGCAGGTTGAGTTTTCTGATGAGGGTCCAGAGTGGTGCCGTGAACACTGCCTCCCCCGGAGAGGGAGGTTGCTGAGCCCTCCCATGGTGGGAGGTGGGAGGGCAAGCTTGTTAAATGCTGAATCAGGTCTCCTTTATTTAAAAAATATTTTATTTAGTTGAGACACAAGAATATATATATATATATATATATATATATATATATATATATATATTCCATTTGTCCCCAAATGCCTGCAACAGCCAGGCTGGCCCAGGCTGAAGGCAGGAGCCCAGAACTCAATACCAGTCTCCCCGTATAGATGGCCCCAGTGCCTTGAGCTGTATCTGCTGCCTCGCAGGCTGTGTGTGAAGAGGAGGCTGCAGTGCAGAGCAGAGCCAGGACCTGAACCGAGCACCCGATATGGGATGTGTGTGCCCCAAGCAGCAGCTTAATCACTGTGTCAGATGCCTGCGCCACGAGGCCTTCTTTGTAGGGGCCTGAATCCACACCTGGGGGAGGAGCCTTCGTGGCCTAGCCACCTGTCAAAGGCCCCCCCTCCGTGAGCAACACCAAACTTTTTATTGGGGGGGGGGCACTCAGCCCTGCAGCAGAACCTGCTGTTGCTGGCATCATGAACTGGTCTCAAAGACAAGTCGGGCCCCTGGGAACCAGAGCCCATGGCTGACCCACGGATCAAAGTCCACGGCTGACCCATGATGATCAGAGTCCACAGCTAACCCACAGTGATCAGAGCCCGCGGCTGACCCATGGTGATCAGAGCCCACGGCTAACCCACGGTGATCAGAGCCCACGGCTAACCCACGGATCAGAGCCCGCGGCTGACCCACGGTGATCAGAGCCCACGGCTAACCCACGGATCAAAGTCCACGGCTGACCCACGGTGATCAGAGCCCACGGCTAACCCACGGATCAGAGCCCATGGCTGACCCACGGTGATCAGAGCCCACGGCTGACCCACAGTGATCAGAGCCCGCGGCTGACCCACGGTGATCAGAGCCCACGACTGACCCACGGTGATCAGAGCCCACGGCTGACCCACGGTGATCAGAGCCCACGGCTGACCCACAGTGATCAGAGCCCACGGCTGACCCACGGTGATCAGAGCCCACGGCTGACCCACGGTGATCAGAGCCCACGGCTGACCCACGGTGATGTGGTTCAAGCAGGGATGTGAAGAACCGAGGATGAGAATTGGGTGTGCACAGACAGGCACCCCTTACCCACCACTGAAGGTCCAGGGGTGCCACTGTGAGGGGGGCAAGAGAGGAATAACCACACCCAGGGGCACCCTAGCTCAGCACCAAGGAAAAACCAAGTGCACAGAGCTCCCGAGGAGGCAGGTCCCCAGTGCCTCCTGAGGGCGCTGCTGGCAGTGGCTTTGTGAACAAGGTTAGTAGAGGGTCAGCGTGCACCGGCCATTATTGCAGGCAGTGGGGCTTCTGGAACGTTCCCTCCTCGTTGACTTTCGGGTTCTAGTTTGCAGGTGGTACCAAGAGGACCTACTGGCCAACCAGCGGCAGGTGTGAGAGAGGGAGCAGGCACTGCCTGGCTGGGGCATCTGCTGGCTGAGATGCAGGGGTGGGTTGGTGTGGGCGGGAGGGGCCCCCAGGATTAGAGGGAACTGTGGGTGACTTAAGGCTGAGCCACCCCCGTGGTAAGGTCAGGCAGAGGGCTGTGTCTGTGAGTGTGGGGAGTCGGACATCCGGACTTCCAGACCTATGGACACAACCAATCACGGCTGGCTGAGCGGGTGTTCCTGTGAGAGAAGGTGTCGAGGACGGAGGCCGGGCGTGCCCCACTTGGAGGCGGAGCTTGAGGGGACTGGCGATTAGCAGAGGGTGGCCAGGCTGCTCTGCTCCAAGAGTCCAAAGGCAGTGGCCTTTTCCCGGGGGTGGCAAACCCCTCCCACCCGGCCTCCTGCTCGCCACATCCACGGAGCGGCCCTGATTCAACATCCAAGGCAGAACCTCCAAGGACTCTCGTCTCACCACAAGTCCAAGCCGATGTTGCAACAACAACCTGGCCCTTGGCCACCTTTGGGGTCTGAGTGTTTGTCCCCTCCCAAACTCCTGCTGCACTGTGGTTGCCGCTGTGGGAGCACTAGCGGCGACAGTGGGGATGACGGGGCTGTGCAGGCTGCACCTGCAGGGGTGGGGTGCGTGTGCCCATCAAAGGACGAGTCTGGACTCCGCTCACCTGTTTGCCCCCTGCCTTCCACCACGTGGTAAGGCAGCAAGGAGGCCCTGGCCAGATGCTGGCGCCCTGGTCTTAGATTTCTCTAGCCTTCAGCACTGTGAGTCTTTTGTTCCCTAGGAGCTACCCGGTCTCCCGTATTCTGTGACGGTGGCACAGAGGGACCAAGAGGGCCCTATGAATTCAGCTCAGCAGGGTCGATGACGGAGGCTCGGATCACAGCCTCCCCCAGGGGCTCTGACTGTCCCTCTGTGTGGGACGCTCTTCCCCCAGAGTCTGCACAGCTCACGCCCACACCCTTGCTCAGTTTCAGCGAGGCCTCCCCGGGTCCCCTACAGGGGGCTCACTCCCAGCCAGCTCCCTTCTAGGGAGGCGGGACTTCCCCCTCTAGGGAGGCGGGGCTTCCTTAGACCCACACACTAGAGTTTATCATTTCACATATTTCCCACTCGACTATCAGCTCCAGATGGGCAGGAATTTTTGCCAGTTTCACGCATGGCCTCATCCCTAGGGTTAGACTGATGCTGAGCACATAGTAGTTGTTGAATGCATGAATTAATCTAAATCAGAAACTGCTGTAATTTAACGCATTTTTATTGACCTACAGCAGATTTTGTTTTTGCAACTGGAAAAAAGTACCAGTGGAATTTACTTATCACATTGTGAAATACACCCATGTCTTCATTTTACTTTGGGACTTTTACTCATCTTTTAAACAATAGATCTCTTACTGTAGATGGCTTTAAGTTAACTTTCATAGTAAGAACTAAATGATTAAAGTCTATTCCCATCACTGATACTTAGGTTCCCTGAAATTTAAAAACTCTTGATAAGAGAAATTCTGTAACTGTCACTTTTATCGAGCTGTTGACATGTCGATGTCCCTTCCAGAAACTTCATTCCAGGGCTGGCACTGTGGCGTGGCAGGCTAAGCCTATGCCTGTGGCGCTGGCATCCCATATGGGCACCAGAGTGTGTCCTGGCTGCTTCTCTTCTGATCCAGCTCCCTGCTAATGCACCTGGGAGAGCAGCAGAATCTGTCTCAAGTCCTTGGGCCCCTGCACCTGCACGGGAGGCCGGAAGAAGCTCCTGGCTCCTGGCTTCAGATCAGGCCAGCTCTGACTGTTGCAGCCATTTGGAGAAGTGAACCAGCAGATGGAAGATCTCCATCTCTCCTTCTCTCTGTGTAACTCTGCCTTTCAAGTCAATACACACACACACAAAAAAAATCTTAAAGAAAAGAAACATCACTCCAGGAAAGCCGGGACCTGGTCTATTCTGAATCGCAAGTGGCTAAAGCAGTGCCCAGCACATCGTAGTGGTTAACTGCTAAATGAATGAATGAATCATTTGATACATGAAGAACTGAATTTAACTCTGGTCCTAGAAATGTTGGTTTATTGGACTCCTCAGTTACACCAGAGATTGTCAGTCAACGGTGATTTTGCACCACAGGGGACGACTGACCAGGCCTGGAGACACTGTAACTGTACTTTTGCGGTCAGGATTCTACCATGGTCGAGTGGGAAGACATCAAGGGTGGCGCCGAGACTCCTGCAGTGCGTGGGACCACCTCTCACCCAGACCAGGGCCAGGCTGAGACGGTCAAGGTGCTGAGGCTGGAAAACCGCTAGCTTGGACCACGCTGGCCCTGGGCCTCGCCTCCGGCAGTGGCTCACCCAACTAGCACAGCTCCTCCTGTGCCCTGAAAACCCTGGTTCTGCTGCTCTCCCCGGGAGAATCAGCCCTGCATCTGGTGCTGGCCGGCTGCAAAGACGGAGTAGGAGGAGTCGGGAGTACTGAGCACTGAAGCGGGCAGAGGTGGACTTGTTCTTTCTGACTTTTTCCCACAGCCATCGCTGTCGTGGGGCACGTCCTCCCTGAGCTACAGGGCAACAGGACTGAGTACCCTGGAAATACTCGGCACTGCCACGAAGGCAGTGTCCCTTGTGCCTGCACTGCCAGGGCCCGCAGGCTGCTTCACATCCGGGACCTCTGAAGCAGAGAAACTTAGTGGAGTGGCGGATGGGAAACCGGCGACAAGGGACCTCTGGGGTGGGTTGATTCCCACATCCATGCTATCTGAGAAACATCTACATTGTACTGGGCAGCTACAGAACTCCAGGTGTCTTCCACTGAGAGAGAGAGAGAGAGAGAGAGAGAGAGAGAGAGATCCTTTTTGCTGGTTCATTCTCCAAGTGCCTGCAATAGTTGGAACCAGGCCAGGGCTGACGTTGGGAGCCAGGCATCAACCCAGGTCTCCCACGTGCACCTGTGTCACTGCCGCTGCCTCCCACGGTCTGCAGCAGCAGGAAGCTGGCATCAGGAGCTGGAGCCGAGGGCCGACCACAGGGATGTAGACGCAGGATTCAGGTGTCTTAACCTCTAGGCCAAATGCCCTCCACCTATTGTATCTGGGGCTTGGCTCAAGAAAGAGCTGCGTGTGCCAGCACTGGAGGAGAGGGTCTGTGTCACGCTGACCTGTGCGGCGTTGGTGTGCACAGCACCAGGCCCTGGGGGATAGCACGCTGCCGTGTCTCTGAGGCTCTGCTCCAAGTGTGTGCAAGGCTCTTGTGCCTCGGAGAAGACGCACCGGAAGTGCTGCTGCTTTCACGCCAACATCATCATTATTATCCAGCGTCTCAGCCGGCAGACGCCCAAGTGGAGCTGCCTGCCAGTAGAGGCCAGTGAACTTAGAGGGCCTCTTCCTGGAAAAGGCTGGAGCCTCAGCGGGGATGCCCAAGGCCTGCGGAACGTTGGCCCGATCTCTCCCAGCCGAGCCGGGGCCTCTGCAGCTTGAGTAGACGGCTAGTCGAGGGGGCTTTGAGCCTTCAAGAAGTGCCAACCCCGGTAGGAGGAATGGGACAGCTCTCGGTTAGTCAGATTATTACATTTAAATTATTATACTTATTTAATAGTACTTAATAGTATTAATATAACAAATGGTACCAAATGATGATAAGCCCATAATAGTATTAATATTTATATCATTATATGTGATATATAATATTTATAATAAATGTATCTTGTATATACAATATGTATGATATATGCAGCATATATCATAAAAACAACATACTTGTATGTCATTGCAAACACTATTTTGATTATATCTATACCATTTAATATATAATCAACAATCAATATTAATACAGACCATTAATAACTAGTTTTATGTAATTAAAATAATTAATGTTATTTAACATATTGTTTACTATTGCTAAATGCTTATTAAATTATTCACCAGATCATTGAACTGGCCAGCCTCTTTTCCCACACCCATTCCCAGGGCAGATTCAGCCTGGGCCTGTCTGCTTTGATACATACAATTGGCTGAATTCTCGCAGCACGGAGCACATGGGGTCACGTAAATGGGAGCTGGTTAAGCCGCAATCTGGGGGCAGCCAACAGTCCTGATGAGGAAGCTGGAGTGGACACCAGCCCTGACTCATGGACCCCATTCCTATGGGGACCCCAGCCCTGACTCCTGAGGACCCCACTCCTCTGGGGACCCCAGCCCCGACTCATGGACCCCACTCCTCTGGGGACCCCAGCCCCGACTCATGGACCCCACTCCTCTGGGGACCCCAGCCCCGACTTGTGAAGAGCCCACTCCTCTGGGGACCCCAGCCCCGACTTGTGAAGAGCCCACTCCTCTGGGGACCCCAGCCCCGACTCATGGACCCCACTCCTCTGGGGCCTCCCACAGGAGCCTCCTCATTTTCCTGTCCTCTGAACTCTGCCCGACAGCAGACAGTTTGCTGATGAGCTCAGAGAAGTTCCCAGAGGAGTCTTCGTGGCTGGAAATGGAGCTCATTGTTCAGCATCGTGGATGTGAGAAGTGAGTTCTCATCCGTGGGTTGCAGGTGTTCAGGATGAGTGGGTTGGCTTCTCCCACGCTCTCCACCCTGGCTGCAGTGGGTACCAACACCTTGCAAACATCTCCCCCTACGGAGATGGCACCTGAGACAGAGCCCTCCACCGTCCTGCCTCCAGCTGGTGGCTTAAAAAACGTGAGTTTCCTGGTGCTCCCTGTGAGATGGGCTCTTTCCGCCTCTCAAACGCTGTTCTGCCTGGCTGCGTGGGGGCTCCTGGTGAGCTGTCATCAGAGCACCTGCGAGGACCACGGCTGGGATTTTTTTGACCTTGGAAGTTGCATAGTCCAGCGTCTGCTTGTTGATAAAGATTGGCGTGGGGCTCAGGGTTGGGAAGGAGCCGTGATTTCATTACAACCTGGTAGCAAGGTGTCAGGAGGGTAGCTAATTCTCAACCCTCTCCAACTCCTAATGATGGCTGCCAATAGCTACCACAAAGAATGTAATAGGTGTGCATGACCAAATTGGCCAGTTTTGAAAAAAAAAGGGGGGGGGATTCCCCTACCTCCACTTTAAGATTCATTTAAGAAGCAACCCAGAGCACCAAGCCCATAGCAAATTACATCTTACTTAGCGAAGAGGCAAACTTTCATCTTTGAAATAATCTGTCATTCCCTCTGAAGTCTGAAGCCTTCGTTTCCCTGATACATTGCCCTGAGCTCAAAGGGAGCTCCAGGCCTGGCTCTCGGGGCAGGAGAGCTGTGTGGGAGGCATCGGCTTTCCCAGGGAAGGAAGACAAATTCATGCCTGGCCTAGAGGCTTGCATTGCTGCTTTTAGGTCAACTTGACTGGGCCTCAAGGTTCCCAGACACCTTGTTAAACACTTCTGGTGGCCAATGTTGTGGCACAGTGGGTTAAGCTGCCCAGTGCTGGTTTGTGCCCCCACTGTTTGCTTCCGATCCAGCTCCTTGCTAATGCACCTGGGAAAGCAGTGGAGGAGGGCCCAAGTGCTTGGGCCCCTGCACCCACGTGGGAGACCCGGATGGAGTTCCTGGCTCCTGGCTTCAGCTTGGCCCAGGACCTCTACTGTGGCCATTCGGGGAGTGAGCCAGGGCTTGAAGATCTCTTTTTCTTTTTGTCTCTCTTTCCCATTTTGCTTTTCAAAGAAAGAAAGAAAAAGAAAGAAAGAAAGAAAGAAAGAAAGAAAGAAAGAAAGAAAGAAAGAAAGAAAGAAAGAAAAAGAAAGAAAGGAAGGAAGGAAGAAAGGAAGGAAGGAAGGAAGGAAGGAAGGAAGGAAGGAAGGAAGGAAGGAAGGAAGGAAGGAAGGGAAATGAAAGGAAGAAATAAAAAAGAAATATTTTTTAATTTTTATTTTATTACTAAATTTGTATTAATATAAAGAGAACAGATTTCATGTGTTTCATGGATACAGTTCTAGGGTAATCACACTTCCTTTCCTCCCCCTCTCCCCCTCTCCCTCTCCCTCCCCCTTTTCTACCTTCCTTCCTTCCTTTCTGCCCTCTAATTTTTGCAAAATCATGCTTTCCATTTACTTTATAACCACGGGCTCAAGGCTCCCCTAACCACAATGGTCAGCAAATAAAAGCAGACAGAGCACAGTTCACAGGAGTACGGACAAGGGCTAAGGACAACCATTGCTCCAGGGTCTGTCCGTGAAGCCTACTGTCCCATAGACGTGCTATGCCTGTCTATGTGGGTAGACTGTCCCATAGACGTGCTATGTCTGTCTATGTGGGTAGACTGTCCCATAGACGTGCTATGCCTGACTATGCGGGTAGACTGTCCCATAGACGTACCATGCCTGTCTGTGTGGGTAGACTGTCCCATAGACGTACCATGCCTGTCTGTGTGGGTAGACTGTCCCATAGATGTACCATGCCTGTCTGTGTGGGTAGACTGTCCCATAGACGTACCATGCCTGTCTATGTGGGTAGACTGTCCCATAGACGTGCCATGCCTGACTATGTGGGTAGACTATCCCATAGATGTGCTATGCCTGTCTATGTGGGTAGACTGTCCCATAGACTGCCATGCCTGTCTATGTGGGTAGACTGTCCCATAGACGTACCATGCCTGTCTATGTGGGTAGACTGTCCCATAGACGTACCATGCCTGTCTATGTGGGTTGATTGTCCCATAGATGTACTATGAGTGTTGATGTGGGTAGATTGTCCCGTATATGTACCATGAGTGTCGATGGGGGTGGATTGTCCCATATACATCCTATGCCTGTCTATGTGGGTAAATTGCCCCATAGATGTACTATGAGTGCCTGTCTATGTGGGTAGATTGTCCTGTATACACACTATGAGTGTTGATATGGGTGGATTGTCCCATAGACGTACCATGAGTGTCTATGTGGGTAGACTCTCCCATATACATCCATTGTGTGCCTGTCTGTATGGGACACTGCCTCTCTGGTGAACCCTGATGCCGAGGCACTAAGGCACACCCCACCCCCAGAAGGCCGCCTCCTGCAGTCCTGGGCTCCTGCTGCGGCTTCCTCCTGCCAGGCCCTTCTTGGGCGTGAGCTCAGCTCTCCAGGTGTCCAGAGGGCTGAGCCTAAACGGCACGTCCTCAGAGAGCCGACCTTGGTGACCTGGCCTTCCCAGGCCGTGCCTATGCTAACCCATAAGGCCACCCTGATTCTGGTGTTGAGTTACAGTGCAGAGTCAGTTACGACTCCCTGACACTCCCACTGGACTGGAATCTCCCCGAGGGCCAGAGCCGTCCTCATCTTGCTCAGGCCCCAGTGCCTGGCCCAGGGTAAGCTCTTGGCACATATTTTGTGAATCACTAATGAGTTTCCCCCTATTGTTTGCCCACCACTCACAACATAACCAACAGTGAGCCTGAGGGTGAGCTGCCACTCACAAGCAAGCATGACTCCCTTTGAGAAGACTTGGAAGAGGATGGTCTAGGAAGAAGGGCGCTGACAATGTGAATATTCGTGGTCTCTTAGTGCAGTGCTCCTTGACTGGAGCTATTTTGCTAGCCTCCTCCCCCAGGGATATGTGACAACAGGGGGACATGTTCAGGGGCTGTGCTGGGGAGGCATGGCTGGCATCCAGTGGGCAGAGGCCAGGGTTGCTGCTCTACACCCTACCAAGCACAGGATGGACCCCTCAACAAAGAATCATCTTGCCCTCTGCGGCTAGCCTTGTGGCAGAGTCAGCGAACTCTCCACGTGCAATGCCAGCATCCCGTGTGGGCTCCACTTTGAGCCCCGGATGCTCCAGCTCCAATCCAGCTCCCTGCTCATGCTCTTGAGAAAGCGGCAGAAGGTGGCCCAAGTATCTGGGCTCCTGCACCCATGTGGGAGCTCAGGATGAAGCTCCAGGCTCTTGGCTTCAGCCTGATCCAGCCCTGGATGTAGTCATTTGGGGAGTGAACCAGTGGATGAAAAATTCTCTCTCTCTCTCTCTCTCTCTCTCTCTAACTGTGCCTTTCAAATAAATAAATCTTTTTTAAAAAAAAGATCACCTGGCCCCAATTATCAATAGCACTAAAGTGCAAGACCCCGAGTGTAATCACATTCACCATATCTCAGTGACCAACTACCAAAGTCCAAGAAGATCTATTTGTCACAGTCTTCACTCCTGGGTGACTACAGACGCATTTTCTGCTGCCCCCAGGTCAACGGTGCAGCCCCCCTTATTCAACAGCACTGCAGCGCGAGGGTTGGAGTTGACTCAATGAGATGCACTGTGGACGATGCGCAGCCCCGGGGCAAACCTCGTCACTTGCTTTTCCCAGAGCAGGAACGCAGAAAACTCCCTCCACCTTGCATTTCAGACGGCTCCCATCCACCAACATGAAAAATCGAACCTCATAAGCTCAATAATTGAGACAGCGATGATTCTCATTACTAAGTGATTCTTCTTCATTCAGAGGGCTTCTCTGCCAGCTTCCTTAAACAGTTGGCTCCGCTCGTGCATTTACAATCGAAGCCGGTTTACAAAAACATTAATGTACGGGTGCATTTCAGGCCTGCTGCCATCGGGAAATGCTACGCACATCTTTCTTCACACGCACATCCTCCTCACCGCCCAAAGGCGATCCTCCTGCTCCCAGCACTTCTGCCCTGCAGCGTGCTGTCTCTGGACGCCAAGGGTTGCATCTCTGGCATACGTTGGTCTGCTCCTTAGCGCCCCAAACGGTCCAGGAGGCCACTAAATATTCATCGTTGCCGATGAGATGGACAGAACCAGAGAGGCGCTGTCGTGCGCTATGTGGGACATTTCATCGGCGCCTGTCACTGGGCACCGAGAAAGTCTCCTTTAAACACCCGGCCTCTCTCAGGTGCTGGGGTGCTTTGGGGACCCCCCACGACCACTCTCCTTCAATGTAGCCCTTGTCAGTCTCCTACCAAACATTCCTGGGCAGAAATCGGACTCTTGGCTGTGGGCAGTAGCCTTGACCTAGACCCCCGTGTGCATGCTCTCAGCTGCACGAGGTCTTTTTTGCATGCCTGTTGTTAATATGCTGACATCACATTGAAGGACTCCCTAGAGGTGTGACAGAACAGTGGTTCTCAGAGTGGTCCTGGACAGGCAGCACCCTTAGGTATCCCAAATGCAGTTTGCCTGGCCCCACCCCATACCCACTGAATCGGAAGTGCTGGGGTGGGGCCTAGCCACCTGTGCTTTGAGAAGCCCTCCAGGTGATTGTGGGTCATGTTCAAGTTTGAGAACTGCTGAGCTGGGGACTCAAGGTTTTTCTTGCATCCTGAGCTTATCCCCAACTGCATGGTCAAGGACTGTTTGTCCATCACCTCTTAGAGAAGACACAAGTCATGTGTGCTGGTTCGAGTCCTGGCTGCTCCACTTCCACTCCAGCTCCCTGCTAATGGCGGGAAAAGCAGCAGAAGATAGCCCAAGAGCCTGGACCTCTGCCACCCATGTGGGAGACCTGGATGAAGCTCCTGGCTCCTGGCTTCAGCTTGGCCCAGCCCTGGCTGTTGTGGCCATTTGGAGAGTGAACCAGTAGTTGGAAGATCTCTCCCTCTCCTCTCTCTCTCTCTCTCTCTCTCTCTCTCTCTCAGTCTCTTCCTTTCTCATTGTAATTCTGACTTTCAAATAAACAAGTAAATAAATTTCTCTTAAAAAGAAGAAGCTACAGGCCGGCGCCGCGGCTCACTAGGCTAATCCTCCGCCTTGCGGCGCAGGCACACCGGGTTCTAGTCCCGGTTGGGGCACCAGATTCTGTCCCGGTTGCCCCTCTTCCAGGCCAGCTCTCTGCTGTGGCCCAGGAAGGCAGTGGAGGATGGCCCAAGTGCTTGGGCCCTGCACCCCATGGGAGACCAGGAGAAGCACCTGGCTCCTGGCTTCTGAGCGGCATGGTGCGCCGGCCGCAGCGCCCAGCCACAGCAGCCATTGTAGGGTGAACCAACGGCAAAAGGAAGACCTTTCTCTCTGTCTCTCTGTCTCTCTCACTGTCCACTCTGCCTGTCAAAAAAAAAAAAAAAGAAGAAGAAGAAGAAGAAGAAGAAGCAGCTACAAGGTCACGACTGCAGGAAGAAGTGAGGGAGAAGGCGCCGTACAATCCTGGTGCGTGCATTTCAGGGCTCCTCCTTTGGAGCTGCATAGATTCTGCCGTGCGGTTCTCTTCCACAGCAGATCCTGCGCTCTACACAGGAGGTTCCTTGCACGTCCTTTCAGGTAAACACGACCATCGCGCGAGCCCTGGGATGGTGTTGAAGTTAATGACCCGATGAGGACACGGGAGCAGGAGCAATCCGTTTCCGACATTTCTGCACTTGAGACCGCTGTGGCACCACTGGCATCACCCATGCAAACTAGAGAACCTTGTTCCTCCGGGGGAAACACTCCGACTGAGGATCTCTCACTCTGCGTTTGGAAATGTGTCTGCATCGGACTTTTCCTGGGACTATGCTGCAGAGGCACATCTTGGGACAAGACGTCTCCCCCCTCCCGCAGTCGCTGGCGAGCTGAGGCACCTCGACACTATTTATGCAACTCCCCAGATGCCCAGAGCTCTGTGCGAGCCACCGCTTTCAATGGGGGGCCAAAGGAAGGTGACCCAGGCAAGGCTGGGAACAGAAATGGACCTGCGAGACGCGGGCGTCGCTAACGTAGTTGGGGAGAAAGCAAAGCCAAGCCACACGAAAGCCACTGTTGCTCCACTTGGCCATCCCTCAATCCTCCTTTATGGCGAATTCTCCAGCAAGTGAGGGAGCTGTCAACTTAATGAGTTACTTTCAGTACTATAAAAATCCACTTGCTGAGAGTTAAAGCAATACCGTCTCCTTCTTTTCTCTTGGCTGCAAAGGACTATGGGAGCCAACGGCTTGGGGAGGGGGAGCTGAGTCCAAGGCCTGGCAGGCAGGAGCATTCCAGGCTGGACCTCCTGCCAAGACACCCAGACCCTGCATCCTCTGTCTACGCTATGATGGAAGCCGTTCTCTAGGTCACAGAGGCGGCGGCCTGGGCCCAGGCCTACTTACGGCACCAGCTGTGAAAGCTGATCGTGTGGTTGGAAAATGGTCAGAGGCCTGGAAGCTTTGGGGACTCCGCCTCATTCATAAACACCCTGGCCGCGACATGTGTATCCAAGGAAACTGCTATTTTCTGCAGAATAGGGCACAGAAGCGGAGATCCAGCCCTCAGGATGTATCCCATCAGCCACCAGGCTCGCGGTGGGGCCCTGTGGCCCCCCGAGATCATCAGCTTCACAGAACCCTGTGCAGCAAAAGCGCGCTCATTGAGAAGAGGCCAGCTCTGTCCTGGTCCCTAAATTCCCCCCTCAGCAGGTGCACGGGAAGCCCCAGGCTGGCAGCTCCCGGGGGGGGGGGTGACAGCACATTGGGGATGCCCCCAGGAGGGCCTCGTGCCAGACGCCGTGATGGCACCGGCGTTCTTTAACAGATGGAGAGCCTGACACCGAGGCCTTTGCGGGATCCTGGATGGCAGAGCCCACTTTTGCAACTGAGGGCCTGAAGCTCAAAAACACCAATGAGACCTGAGCAGCGAATCCAGGCTCTCGCTCCCACTATGTCCTCCATGGCGGCTTCGTATCCTTTCGCGTGGCCTGGTTCATCCTGGCTCATAGATGCACTCAATCAGAGGTCTCCAAAGAGCTGAGAGCAAGCAGCAACCGGGGACTCTGCTGACTGTGGAAGGGGTTCAAGCACCAGTGGGTGTGCACATTTAGGGCACGGGAGGCTCCCTGGGGTCCCCCACATCACAACACAATTGGACACCACCGTGTTCCCCAGTTGGTGCAGCACCCAGCTTTTGATCGATTGGCTTGAAAGCGAAGAACAGCAGAGGGAGTGATGCTGGCACTGTAGTTGGTTCAGCCTGGGCTCTGCAGCTCTGTGGCCCGGAGAGAGGAGACAGCGGTGCCCAATCAGCCGACCACCTCCGTTGCAGCCATGAAACTCGTTGTTTTGAAAATCTCTCAAGTTTCCTCTATGTGGAAGGAGGACTGACAGTGGGGTTGTCCAGGGACCCACCACCCCTGCACCGTCCTCACGTGGACAATGGTCTCAGGGAAGACGTGGCTGCACATCTTCTCTCTCACGTGCACGCCCGGAGGGGCCCCTGAGAGTCACACACAAAATAACCCGCGCTTGATTGCCAAGCTGTTTCCAGACTTATATGAATCCGCTCTCTACTGACTTTCCACTCTGAAGGATTGTGTTTAGATCTTTAGTTTTTAAATGGGAACAGCTGCAATGGGCTAGCAGACAGCTTTAATGAACAGATGTGTATTTCTGGAGAAATCAATTTCCTTTTTTATTATTATGTCACCAAATTTGGTTTATTTCCAAGCAATTTACATTTTAAGCTGCGACTTGCTTTTGAACCAACCATAACAGCCATGGCCCGCAGGTAGGGAAATTTATCTACACAAAGAGATCTGCAGAGCAATGCAGAATTTGTAGTCACTATTATTAGCAATCTACCACGGGGGTGTCTGCTTTCCAGCCTTTACGATCTGGCTGCCATGCCAGCCACTCCTGTGGTCCCACTGGAGGAAGTCTTTTTGTTTGGAGTAGGTCTAGAAAGTATGGCTTTTTTAACCCAGCAGTTCTCAACCCCAGGCAGTTCTGCTCTCAAGGGGAATTAGGCAATGTCTGAAGACATTTTTGATTATTAGGACTGGGGGAGGAGAGGCCAGGCAAGACACCACACATCTACTGTGCCCGGGACCGCCCCTGGCACCAGGGACTGTTCTGCTTCAAACGCCAACAGGGCTGGGCCTGCAAAAGCCTGCTGTGATGAGTTGAACTGTGTACATGGAGACCCTAACTGCCCCCCCAATGCCTTTGAATAGGGCCTTGTTTGGAGAATGGAATCACCGGGACTGGCATCGTGGCACAGCAGGCTAAGCTGCCACTGGCGATGTCAGCGTCCCAAACCAGAGCAGCCGCTCTGATCCAGCTTCCTGCTCACGCCCCTGGGCGGGCAGCAGACGACCCAAGGGTGTGGGCCCCTCCCACCCACATGGGAGACCCAGAGGAGTTCCAGGCTCATGGCTTCTGCCGGGCCCAGCCCCAGCCACTGCAGGCATCTGGGGAGTGAAGCAGTGCATGGACTCCCTCTCTCTCTCTCTCTCTCTCTCTCTCTCTCTCTGTCTCCCCCCTCCTTTTTTAAGCAGATAAATAAATAAGTCTTTAAAAGAAAGGAAAATAGAAGCCTTGCAGGTGTCATTTGTTGGGGGGGGGGGAGCATACTGGAGGAGGGCGGGCACTTAATCCAACAAGACCAGCGTCCCTCTGAGAAGAGAGAAGACTGTGTGCAGACACACAGGGAGAGGCCGTGGGAAGACGGAGGCACAGGTTGGAGCGATGCTGCCACAGCCATGGGATGCCTGGAGCCACTGGAGCAGGAAGGACAACTTGACTTTGGACCTGTGGGCTCCTGACCATGAACGAGCAAATTCCTGTTGTTTTAAGCCCTTTTGTTTGTGATTTCTTTAAAGATTTATTTGGTTAGTTAGTAGAAAGGCACAGTTATAGAGGGAAGAGGCAGAGGGAGGCAGGGAGGGAAGAAGTGGGGGAGGGGGGAGAGGACGATTGAGAGGGAGAGGGAGAGGGAGAGGGAGAGGGAGAGGGAGAGGGAGAGGGAGCGGGAGCGGGAGCGGGAGAGGGAGAGGGAGAGGGAGAGGGAGAGGGAGAGGGAGAGGGAGAGAATCTTCCATCCTCTGGTTCATGCCCCGGATGGCTGCAATGGCCAAGGCAGGGCCAGCTGAAGCCAGGAACCCGGAACTCCACCCAGGTCTCCCATGTGGGTGGCAGGACCCCAAATGCATGGGCCATTTTCTGTTGCCTTCCTGAGCACATTAACAGAGGGCTGGATTGGAAGCAGAGCAGTCCGGGACCCTCACCACAACACCAGCCCCTGTTGGTGGTGTTCTGTTGCAGCAGCCCGAGGAAATGAATTCATTTCCTTTCAATGAGTCAAACGTTCTCTGCTTTCCCCTGGGAATGCCAACGGCCCTACTACAGGGAGAGACAGGGCTTCCTGCGCCTGCCTCTCTTCCCCACGCACCAGAGGCTGCAACGCTGTCAGGCAGGCGTCCGCATTCCCACAGTGGAGAGGCAAAACCCCGACAGCCAGCGTTTGTCCAGAGCTTGCTTGTGCCAGCCCCGAGCCCCGTGCTTTCCAAATGCTATCTTGTGGGGCTGGCGTGGAGGCGCAGCAGGTTAGGCTGCCACTCGTGACACTGGCCTCTCAAATCGGAGCGCTGGTGAGAGTCCTGGCCGCTGTGTTTCTGATCCAGCTTCCTACTAACGCACCTGGGAAGGCAGTGGAGGATGGCCCAAGTCCGGGCTCCTAGCATTGGTCTGCACAGTTGCTGCCATTTGGGGGAGTGAATCTCAGCATTGAAGATCTCTCTCTCTCTCACTCTCTCTCTCTCTCTCTGAATCTCCTGCCACTCTGTCAAATACTTAATTAAAAAAATACTACCTGCTTGATTATCCCAGCGGACCTTGGAGGCGGCTGCTGTGGCTGCCCTCATTTTGCAGGGTAAGAAACCGAGGCGCCTTGCTCACGGTCCCACAGTGGCAGAGGGGGAAGTCTTGAACCCAGGGAGTCCTGCCGCGGGGTCCTCCTCTGCACCAACGCTCTCCAGCTCTGAATGGCAGAGACCAAGGGACTCTCAAGGCCCACGGCCCAGCTAGGGCCAATGGCACAACCTTGTCCAGCCAGAATCCTCAGCCCTGCCAACAACACATCTAAGATGAAGAGGGCCTTAGCACAAGGCAGTTCTGAGCCACATCCCACGGGAAAAAGATTTTGAAGCAAAATAAGAGTGGGTGACAATGCCTATTATATCCGCCTCTTCTGTACTCAAAACCCTCATGGATAAAGGCTCTGATAAGGCATGCATTTCCCCCAAACCCCAGCACCCTGCTTGCTGTGTTTGATCCAGTGATTTCCCCAAACGATTTGGCCATGGAAACCCAGCTTGTAAGACACGGTTACAATCTACAGCAGGCAGAACCCCGTCATGTAGAGGATCAGGAAATGTTCGAGGCCTTCAAGTCACATGTGGTCTCTGTCCCGTATCCTTCGCTTCTCTGTTTACAATCCTTTAAAATGTAGAGAACCATTCTTAGCTCAAGATTCCTAGCAACACAGCTGCCGGCCGGATTTGGCCCAGAGGCCAAAGTTTGCTGAGTCCTCCAGAGACAGAGACTTGAGAAACACGGACGATAGACAATAGTTTGATGCGTTATTTTTCACTAACACAGGGCTGAGAAATACAGTTGCAGAAATCCAGGAATAGAAAACCCAAATTATGTCCATTACTCCAGTGCACTTTCCCTGGAACAAATGGGAAAGTAAAGACGTCCGAGCGGAACCTTGGCTAGAGGGAAAATGAGTCACAGCCGGCGAGTGGGTGGGAGTGAGCCCAGGCCCGTCTGGGCCGGCTGCACCGGCTCAGGCCCTTGGAACAAGCTTCCTCCCACGAGGCAGGAGACGTTGATGTTTAGACCTCATCTCGGAACCATGCAATGATTCTCTGTTGACCAGGCTCAGGGGATGCCCGCCAGGTTGGCGTCCCCCTCTGCCACTCTGAGCCACGTGATGAGGGTTTTGTGGGCACCGCACTGGATTTCCAGGTGAAACCGTGGCTCCCAAAGCAAAACACTGTGGCCTCCTGCAGCCGGGCGGGCAGTGCCCGGAGATGCACGCTTAGGAGCCGTTACTCCTTTGGAGAAGTGAGGCAAGACACGACACGGGCCAGGAGTTCTGGCTCTACCATCTCTCCACTAGGGGGCCTCATGGAGGCCAGGCCCCCTGCCTGCCTCAGTTTCTCCATCCACAAGGTCACCTCCATGGGTGAAATAAAGACACACACACGTTAACAAAGGTCTGATCCGACGGTAAAAGCCAAGGAAAACACACCCTGGGGTCAAATGAGGCTGATGCGGAATCCTAGGCTGTTTGCTTTCTAATTATGGGGACTTGGCACCCACGATTTCACCTCTAAGAAGCTCCGTCTCCTCATCTCTGAAATGGCACTCCTAAGCCTGGTCTCACCTCCCTGGACGGCGGAATCTAGGATAGTTAGCTGCACGGAAGTCTGGGTGGGAGAGTGGTTCGCGGAGCCGGGGGAGGGGGAGGGGAGGATGCAGGGAGGTTGGGGAAGGGACGCACGTTACAGGTAGGGGGCGGCCGTGCGGGCGAGAGCTGGACTGCACTAGGGAGACCACAGTTCACAAGAAGATGGGGTGCACTCACAAGTAGCTACAGGAAGGCTTTGAATGCTGTCACCCACAGACAGCAAGCACAGAGGTGGGGATGCATCAGCGGCCTTGATCGGGTCACTGCCTGACGCCGTTACCAGCCGCACACTTGCACTGACTCACCCCCGTGCACCTCCTAACACGCACAATCATTGTGAGTCAGTTAGGTGCTGTGATCTTCCAGTGCTGGTGGGGGAACTACAGGAGCAATCCATGTGAAGGGCCTGGCGCGAGACCTGCTGCGGCGTGGGCGCACCGTGTCTTAGAGGCACGGCCTCACTGGCTGCGGCAGGCAGGCCCTCGGGAGGCCTGGCAGCCACCGTCCCCCAGGTCCCTCCAGTCTCTTCCCCTGCTGTGGAGACGGTGTCCTGCTCCTAATTAATCAAATGTGGTAGAGGTGACCAAAGGTCACTTCCCTGATTTGACCTCACTTCCCTGATATGACCTCACTTCCCTCCGACCTCTGTTTGCTAAGCAAGTCTCTCTCCTGGGGGTTTGATAAAAGCCCGTTGTTGTACTGTGAGCTGCTTGCAGGGAAGAACCCCACGGGCGTGGCTCGGGAGTGGATCCTTTCCCGATCAAGCCTTCGGATGAGACCACAGCCCTGCTGACACCTGGAACGCAGCCTTGTACAAGATGCAAAGAGGCTGTGCCTAGACCCGGCCGACGGCCCCTGAAATAATGAACGTGTGTCGTAAGCCTCTAAGTCTGTGGCAGTGTTGTTCAGCGCAATAACTCACAAATGCAACAGCTTCCAGGCGGTGTCTGACCCTCGGGCCAGAGGGCCTTGGCTTGCTGCCATTCTGTGCCTTGTGTAGTGGTCCGTTTGCTGTTACTCTAACAGAATACCTGAGGCTGGATTGTTTGCAAGGAAAAGTGGTTCACTCAGCTCAGAGGTTTGGAGATTCAAGGTTCATAGTCAGCATCAGCTAGGCTCCAGTGAGGGCCTCAGGGTGATGACGTAGCAATGGCAGAAGCTCCCCCAAGAGGGAGGGACAGGCAGAGGCCCTGAGGGGCCGGGCTTGTTCTGCTATGACAATCCTCTCACGAGGATCCACACAGGGTCCCAAGAGAACCACATTACTCCCTGCACGGCCAGTGCACGGCCAGTGCAGCAGGGCCAGTGAGCTCCCTCTAGGCTCTGTCTCTCAAGGTCCCAACAGTGAGGCCCACGCTCCCAGCACACGAACCGAGACGGACACACACCAAAGGCAAACCATTGCACCTGCTGCCGTCTCTCACCCCGACGGTCCTTCCTCAGGGAAGATGGTTCTCACCTCCTCCAGGGCTCTCACGACCCCGGGGTCTGTGTACTCACGGCAGCGATCACTGTTGTGATTTCCTATCCGTGTGAAACCTGAGTCTTCAGGTCTAAGTTACACAGTAAATGCACGGATCTTCACTCTACCGTTGGATCAGTTTTGGGAAATGATCCATTTTGACCAGAATATAGACACATCACCCCAGTGAGCACCTTCTCACGCCCATCCAGCAAAGACTTCCCTGATCCTAAACCACCTGAATTTTTAATGCTGTCGATGGGTTGTGGTGGCATTGACACTTCCTGTAAGCGGAATGGCACAGTGTGTGCTGCTTTGTGTGTATTGTCTCATAAACGTGTTTTCAACATTTATCCTTGCTACATGCCCCCTTCTCCCTCCCCCTCCCTCCTCCCTCCCTTCCTACTCACCCTCCCCTCCCCTCCCCTTCCTCTCTCTCTCTCTCTCTCTCTCTCTCTGTCAGTGGTCTGTACTATTTCACTTAGGGATACACCATAATTGATTATTCTCCTGTTACAGAATGTCTGGAATCTTAACTGTTGGGGGGAGCAATTTGAAAAAAGCTTCCAAGAACATTCTTGTGTGATAATTCGCCAGGCACGCATTTTCATTTCTTTGTTTTGAATGTAACGTACGTGTGTTTATTCCTAACCGACACATACAATCGCACATACTTAGGGAGGCATTCCAACATGTGATGATTCGGTTGATTAGCACATCCATCACCTCGAACACGTACCACTTGCGTTGGGAACATTCAGACCCTGTTAGCTATTCTGAGACACACAATTAACTGTTCTCAATCCGTGACCTCGCTCTGCTGCGGATCTTCATAAGCTGCTCCTCCCACCCATCTGCACCCTTGCACCCATCGGCCTCGCTCCCCCTCCACTCCCTGCTCCCCTTTCCCGCCTCTGTAATCACGACTCTGCTCTCTGCTCCTGTGAGATCAGCTCTCTAAGCTCACACACGGAGGTGGGAACAGGCAATGGTTTGCTTTCCGTGCTGTCTTGGGTTACCTAACACGAGGTCCTGCAGGCTCATCTGTGCTGCTGCAAACGGCAGGACCACGTCCTTTGCTGTGGCTGAGTATCGAGTATCACCCCACTCCGTGTAGGTAGCCACGTGCTCTTTACCTATGCATCGACCAACAGAGCGCCCGGCTGTTGTGAACAAGGCTACAATGAGCACAGGAGTGCAGGCGTCCCTTCAACACCCTGGAGGAAACCCCGCCACGCTGTCTTCCACCAGGGCCACACTGGTTCACGTTCCCATCAACAATCTCTGAGTCCCCCTTCCTCTACATCCTCCCCAGTATTTGTCTTTTTTGTTAATGGCCGCTATAACTGGAGCGTGGTAGTGTTTCCTCATGGTGTAATTTTCCCTTTCCACGGCCGGTGCTGTAGCCTAGTTGGCTAAGCCTAGACTTGTGGCACTGGCATCCCATGCAGGTACCTGTTTGTGTCTCGTGTCTGCTCCTCTTCTGATCCAGCTCTCTGCTTACAAGCTAGGAAAATAGTGGAAGATGGCCCGAGCGCTTGGGCCCCTGCACCTGCGTGGGAGACTGGAAGAAGCTCCTGCTCCTTCTGTTGGTCAGCTGTTGTGTCCATCTGGGGAATGAACGAGCAGATGGAAGACCTTCTCTCTGTCTCTCCCTCTCTCTGCAACTCTACCTCTCAAGTAAACAATAAAATCTTTACAAGAATTTCCCTTTCCCTAATGATTTAATATACTCATTGACCATTTGTGTATCTTCTTTTGAGAGATGTCTACTCAGATCCGTTACCCATTTTTAAAATTGGATTTGGGGTGGGGGAGCTTGTTGGGTTGAGTTATTTCATCTCATCAGCGGAACAGCTTGCAAATATTTTTCTCCCATTTTATTTCTGTGAACAATGTTTTTGGTATTGTGACAGGGATTGTATTGAATCTGTAGAAAAACTAAAACCTCCACCCAAACAAAACAAAACAAAACTGTGTTAGAACCGATAAATGAATTCAGTAAAACGCGGGATACAAGATCAGCTTGCAAAAATTGGTAGCGTTTCAATACCCCGGTAACAAATCAGATGGAGAGGAGATGAAGGAAGCAGCCCCAGTGACAATACCAGCTGCAAAAGCCGGAGAATTCCTTGGAATAAATTAAAGCAAGGACGTAGAAGAGACCGAAGAAACCACTAAGAAGTAGAAAGTCATTCCATGGTCATGGATTCGAAGAACTAATATTTTCATTTCGTTTTGGTAGATACTTCGGAATTGTTGGATAAGAGGATATATGTATTAAACATTCTTACAAAATGCCGTTTAAAAACCACTGCTGTCATTTTACACTCCCACCAGGAACACACAATGTTCCAGTACCAGATCTTGGCCGACTCCTGCTATTGCCTCTGTTCCTGGCTTCTGCTCTTCGGGTGTAAGACCCAGCTTTCCTGGTGTCTGCGGATACTGAGACTTCATCAAGGCCTTGGGATCACTGATTTACACACTTTCCTTCAGAAGTATTAGCTATTCAAGGGATTTCTCACTTTCCCTTGGAATGTTTTATTGCTGAACTCTAGGAGTTCTGTAGATATCCTGAGTACAAACCTTTGTTGAACGTTGGTACTCCGAATATCCTCTCTCGTAACTCAGCTTTTCATTTTCTTAGGGATTTTTTCAATAAACAAAAAATTTTAAGTCTAGTTTATTTTTATCATATGTTTTTCATGCTTCCTGTGCCTTATTTAAGGAATCTTGGCCTAACCTAATGTTATGAAGGTATTTCCCTATGTTTTCTTTTAAAATAGTTATAGTTTGTAGCTTGTTTTTGGTTTGTTTTCAAGAATTATTTACTTATTTATTTATTTATGAAAGTCAGAGCTACACAGGGAGAGGAAGAGACAGAAAGAGAGGGGGAGAGAGAGAGAGAGAGAGAGAGAGAGAGAGAGGAGATCTTCTACCTGCTGGTTCCCTCCCCAGATGACTGCAATGGCTGGGGCTGGGCCAAGATGAAGCCAAGAGCCAGAAGCCTCCTCCAGGTCTCCCGCATGGGTGGCAGGGGCCATCATCTGCTGCTTTTCCCAGGCCATTAGCAAGGAGCTTTATACAAAGTGGAGCAGCTGGGACATGAACCAGCACCCATATGGAATGCCAGCACTGCAGGTGGCAGCTTTACCCACTATGCCACAGCACCAATCACTGGTTCATAACTCTTATGTTGAGTCTATAAACCGCCTCAAAGGGATTTTTGTATATGGTATGAGGCAGGGACTAGGGTCTGTTGCCATACCCACCCCCACTCTCCAGCACTGTTTGTTGAAGGACTTGCTGCTCCCTGTTGAGTTGCTTTGGCTTTCTCGGTAACCATGCACACGTGCACCTTCTCTCGCCTCTCTTTCCTCAGTGCCACACTATTATGGTTATTATTGTAATCTTATTTTTAAAAAGATGTATTTATTTATTTGAAAGTCAGAGGTAGAGTGAGAGAGGGACAGCCAGAGAAAGAGAGGAGAGAGATCTTCCATCCGCTGGTTCACTCCCCAGATGGCTGCATAGACGAGGGTTGGGCCAGGCTAAAGTCAGGAGCCAGGAGCCCCATCTGGGTCTCCCATGTGGGCACAGTGTCCAAGCATTGGGCCACCCAATGCTGCTTTCTCAGGTGCATTTGCAGGGAGCTGGATCAGAAGTGGAGCAGCCGGGACTCGAACCGGCACCCATATGGGATGCCGGCACTGCAGACAGTAGCTTAACCTGCTGTGCCACAGTGCCAGCTCCATACTATTATTTTTATTTTATTATTATTGTAACTTTATAGTCTTTTTAAAAGGTTTATTTATTTGAGAGGTAGAGTTACAGAGAGAGAGAGGGAGAGTCAGAGAGAGAGGTCTTCCATCAGCTTGTTTACTCGCCAAATGGCCAAAATGGCTGGAGATGGGCTCATCCAAAGCCAGGAACCAGAAGTTTCTTCTGGGTCTCCCATGTGGGTGCAGGGGCCCAAGCGCTTGGGTCATCCTCCACTGCTTTCCCAGGCCATTAACAGGGAGCGGGATTGGAACTGGAGCAGCCAGGACTTGAACCAGCACCCATATGGGATGCCGGCACTGCAGGCAGAGGCTTAACCTACTACACCACGGTGCCGGCCCCTTCACAGCAGGTTTTTAAGTGAGAAGGAATAAGTCCTCTAAGCTTGATTTATTAAATATTGTTTTAGCAATTTTGCATCATTTGCATCTCAAATACATTTTGGAATCAACTGTGTGTTCCCTGACAAAGAGCCAGCTAGTGTTTTGATTAGGAGGGCTACGGCTCACAGATCAATTTAGACAGGATTGATGTGTGGATAATACTGAGTCTTGCCATCTAGAACAGTGCATGTCTTTATATTTAGTTAGTCCTTTCATTTTTATCATCAATGTTTTATGGTTTTAAACTTAAAGATTTTGACAGTTTTTTAAAAAGATATTTATTTAGTTATTTGAAGGGGAGAGTGACAGGGAAATCTTCCACCTGCTGGTTCATTCCCCAAATGGCCATAATACCCAGGACAGAGCCAGGCAGGAGCCAGGAAGGCTGTCCAGGTTCCCCACATGGGTAGCTGGGACTCAAATACTTGGGACACCTTCCACTGCCTTCCCCAGTAGGCCACAGGGCTGGAAGCTGAGGAGCCAGGATTCGGTCCCTGTCACTCTGATCCGGGACACCAGCCTTGTAAGCAATGACTTAACCTGTTGTGCCATGATGCCAGCCCTGGTTTGTTTTTTATTTGTTTGCAAGCATTTAAAGACTTGTCTTACACGGATGACTGATGTCCGAGGGCACTTTGTACAGACCGGAGAAGGGAGCTTTATCTCTTAGTCTCTTCCTCCTTGGACAGTCTTGATCTCCCCCTCCTTGGTCTCAGCCAGGAGCTCCTGGCTACAGCCTGTGCGTGTGCTCTGTGGAATCTGCTTGGTTTTGATCCTGGTTCCCCACACTTTCGGGTGCAGGCTGTGATGCACGTGGTGGCTCGTCTCTGTAAGGTTCACAGTACCCTCGGAGCAGCCGGTGCAAAATCCTCCTCCAGGTTGCTGTCTCCGGCAGGTGCGCGCTGGCTGGACCCTTTCGTGTACCTGTGCTCCACACGCACCCTTCCACCCTGCCACAGGCTGCGGCTGATCCGTCTGTCTTTGCTCAGCTCCTGGACCCGCTGGTGGGAGCTGGCATTGGCATTTTCGCTGGTCTCACTGGGGTCCCACCAGACCCTCTTCTGGCCACAGCGGGGGACGCTGGTACAAGCCACTTCCAGAACCTGGGCAAACTCAGGGCTGAGGCCGAGTCGGCAAAAGGAAAGACCTCTGATGTTGCTATCTTTTCAAAATTCATCTCTAAATACTTCGTGGACTTAGAAGCTATTTTAAGTGGTATTTTTTGTTTATTTATGTTTATTTTCACTTTGTTCACTGATCGCGTACAGAAGCACAATTGGTTGCTTTGTATTGACTTTGCAGCAAGTGATGTTGATAAATTCACTTCTTAGATCCAGTAGAATTCTGGGTACGTTCCTTAGAATGTTCTAGAAACAAATTCATGTCACCTGCAGGGACAGCTTTCTTTCTTCCTTCCCACCGGCGATGCCTTTGCTTTCCCGTCTTTGGGTAATGAGCAGATTCGCCTTGAGTTGTCCCAGCCTTGTGGGGAGGGGGCTCACTCTGAGGGGCTTCACAAGTTCACAGAAAATTCCAGAAACTTTTCAAAGTTCCCTTGCATTTTAACAATAGTGGCTGTACGCCACTAGACTTTCACAGATGTCCATTAGCAGGTGCAGAACTTTCTATTCCTAGGTGAGTTTGTAAAACCATGCATGGCATTCGTTTCTATCAAATGCCTTTTCTCTATGTAGCAAAAATGATCATATACTTCTCTTTAATCTGTTGCTACCATGGATTTCATTAAGTGATTGCCATTTGTTAAATAAACCTTTCGTTCCCAGGATAAACCTCACCCAGTCTTGTCGTATTTTCCTTTTTCACATATTGGTGTGTAATTTTCTTGGGATGTCATATCGTGTTCGATTATAATTTTTCATTTAATTGTCTGTTTGATTAAAACGTGTTTGTGAGCTTCATGAGGCCTGGAATCACTGCTTTACAGTTCAAATTTATTTTCTCACATGGCTAAGAATGTAATCACAGGTCGTTGGATGAATGCTGGATGGACGAGTGGATGAATTAATTATTTATAGTCATAATCGGGAGAAGGAGCTCCAGAAGCATTAATGCACAGAGCAGACCCGAGGACGGGTTTATCCGTGGCCGGAAGGTTAGCAGGGCACTGGTGCTCAGGGTCCCGGGCGACACAGTGAAGGAATTCTCAACTGGAGGCCTTGCCAGCCGGAGTCGAGGATGATGTCACGCGCTCTCCTGCACCTGAGGGCCCCCTGCACACTCGCCAGTCCTCCTGAGCAGACGCAGGTTCTCAGTTTAATGTTTGCTCTTACCTACGCTGGAGACACTCCCTTCCCACCTAGAGAAAATGCTACGGTCCTTGTACCGTACCTCGTCCGTTCTTCCCCTGCCCGGGCTGTCACAGGGGCGAGGCTGAGGACCCACGGGATACTCAGAGGTGTCAAAGAACACCCGAGACCTGAAAACACACTGTCGCTTCAACACAGAAAGAGCCATGGAAAGGAAACAAACACCCAAGTGTCTGTGGCGTCATACACGACCCGATCTCACTAGCTGGGAACCGGAGCGTGCACAGTTGTCACTGCATTGGAAGATAATTGACAGGTTTAGGAAGAATTCCTGGGTATGCTTTATTCTCGGAGAGACAGGACCCAGCCTTAAATGGAGTAGCTTCTGGTGGCTGGGTAATTTCAAATCATCAAGAGCTACACAAGTCCTCGCCGTGGGTATAGGATGCACAGGTGAATTTAACCCAGGGCTAAGGCTCGGCTCAGAGCCTGGGGAGGTGTGGGCAAGGCTGGGAAGGCCCGGTGCATCTTGGGAACACGGAGGGAGTGGCTGCAGCTTTGCAAAGCAGATTCCCCGTCTGGGGTGATGGGCCTGCTCTTTGTTTCTAGTAATCAGGTCGTTGGTTCTAATTATTGTTTTAGAAATAAGTTATTACACATTTCCAAGCAGAGAAAAAGAATACTCTCGTCTTCCCAGTGCTTTCGGATGGCTGGCAAAATGATCCAAGTGTTGGCTGTCGATGCTCTCCAGAGACTGGGTAGGAACAGGAAGACAGCTGCCTGGGAAGCTGAGGGACTCCGGAACCTCGGCCAGAGGCCGCTGCACGGGGAGGGGCTGGGCCACGTCCTTGCTGGCTTCTGTGCACCTCTTTTACAAACAGGTCTTACAGATCGACTCACACTCCATCCACCCAGGCTTCCCAAAGCTATCCGCATGCCCTCACAAGCAGACCCCAGACTCCCCGTCAGCACGCCACAGACACCCAGCACTGGGGAGCACCAACAGTACGTGAGATCCGGCTCACCTTGAGGCAGGCAGGAGGCTGGACAGAAGGCGCCAGAAGGTGGATTTCTGGGTCCGCTTCCCGATGGGCTGAATTGGGATCCTGGGAATCTGTTTTCCCAGCTAGCACTGCTGCCTGGTGGTTCTGAGCAGTTTGTCCGTGGTAACCACAGGGCGAGACCAGGCCTCCTCTCCCTACATGCCGTGGACGTTGGGGTGGGATCAGCAGGCTGTCCTGTGCATTGTGGGATATTCAGCAGCACCCATGACCTCTACACTTCCTGTCCTGTTTCCTGCAGCACCAGACATTGCCAAGTTCATCTCCATGGTTACCGCTGCCCTGGACCAGGCAAAGTTACTGACGATGGAGACAATAACAAAGAGACAAGTTGTAGTGACCACACCTTATTTTGCCAATTCCTCATGGTAACGTTAGTAGGTACCATTTCCTTCCTTCCTTCCTTCTTCCTTCCTTCCTTCTTCCTTCCTTCCTTCTTTCCTTCCTTCCTTCCTTCCTTCCTTTTTTGACAGGCAGAGTTAGATAGTGAGAGAAAGAGAGACAGAGAGAAAGGCTTTTCTTTTTCTGTTGGTTCACTACGGAAAGTGGCCACTACGGCCAGTGCTCTGCGCCAATCCGAAGCCAGGAGCCAAGTGCAGGGCCCAAGGACTTTGGCCATCCTCCACTGCCTTCCCGGGCCACAGCAGAGAGCTGGCCTGGAAGAGGAGCAACTGGGACAGAATCCAGCATCCCGACCGGGACTAGAACCCAGGGTGTCAGTGATGCAGGCGGAGGATTAGCCTATTGAGCCGCGGCGCAGGCTTCCATCTGTCTCTTTGTGATGTCTGGAGCAGCCGGAGGGAAGTTAATCGCCTTCCCCCGGGTCCTGGCTGCTCAGCGGCCGAGTGCTGGGTGCTGGGGCCAGCTAGAGCCGGAGGGGCAGCAGAAGCCTCATCCCTGTCTGGAGCTCCTCTTCCAAGCTTCGTTCCTGTCGGGATTTAGGAGTGCAGGAGCTACTCTGAACTCTCGGCTGGCACCCGCACCCCCCCTCCGGCATCCTGCTCCACTCTGGCCTTGGAGCCCTGCTCCTCTGACTCTGGTTGCTTTCCCTCTAGGGCTTCTATCATTCAGGGACCTCAGGCTCAGCTCTCTCATGGGGCCCAGAATGTAACCTCACCCAGAGAGGCTTCAGCCGCGGTAGGGATGGTGGCAAATGAGAGGGCACCCACTCCATTGGAAGACGCCGGCTGCTTCTCCACCTGGCTCTGCGGACATGTGTGCTTGCATTGTTGGCTATTTCATTTTTTCAAGAAAGCCTGAAACTTGGAAACTGTGTAACTTATTAATTTTTTAATGTTGGCAGGGCAACCAAGAGATGAGCCACCTGCGGTCTGGTTCCGGGCTGGATTTGGGCCTTTGTTTTACATCCGCGTCCTAACGTCCTTTTGAAGACTTCTCTGCCTCCTCGCAGCCTGGGCTCAGGCTCCCAGCACCAGGCATCCTCCCGGGCCCTGGCTGACTCCTCTCCACCACGCTTATCGCTTGCTTCCTCAGCCTTGTGTCCGCCTCGGGTTTGATTTGTCTTTGTTGCACACATCCTTTCATCTCGTCTCCCCACGAACAATGAAGGTTGCCTCCAGGGAGGGGGTGGTGCTTCACACATCCCTTTGGGTTCCTTGCAGCACAGCATAAAGCTACACACACACGCACACACACACACACACACACACACACGACGTGCTCACTGACTCTGCTCGGCTGAACGAAGGCCAGCTCTGATCTCTCGAGCTGGAAGGCAAACCTGCTTCTCTTGTCAGCCCTTTGCAGACTTCACGAGTATGGCGGATCGGCATGCTCCACAGGGAACCTCTGGCGAACCTAAAACCCATGATCTAATCCTCTCTCCACGGCCGCCTTTATCTCTAGCCCCAAAGCTTCAAACGCCTGGAGGAGATTGTCCGAGACCACGCGCCCCGATTGCTCGGCTGTGGTTGCTGCTCAGAACCTAGATCCTGAACACACAGCCGTCCTACTGCTGTTTTCAACTTCCAGTTCAGAAACAGGGAAAATATAGATTATGTCCTCCACTCCCATTCTTTTCTAACAGAAGAGACAGGCTTCGCAGACAACACAGAGCTACTGGTGTGATCGCCATCAAGGGATGTACGAGGCGGCCAACGTTCCAACTTCCAGCTTCCAAGCGCGGTCCACAGCCATTTGGAGACTCCACCCTGCAGAGAACCCGGCAGAGGCAGACAGCACTGCTTCCCAGACAGCTTTGACTCAACAGCCCCGAGGCCCTGGCTGGACGTGAGCCGGTGCACCCTTTAATTCTATCCTTGTTAAAGAGCAGTACCTTCTCACTGTAGAAACCTTAGAAGACACAGAGAATGCAAGAGAGAATAAAAATGCTCTGTACCATATCTAGGGAGTCGTTCGTCTCTGTTAGAGCCTGTCTCACACCCAGAGCAGAGGGGTAATGTATAATATGCAGCATATGTGTATCTCGTAAACAAACATCGCGTAACACAGGCACCTGCTGGGTGATGCTGTTTTGGTCAATGACAGACTGAGCACCCAACAGAACTCCCACAGGACGCCACTGCTAGCAAAATTGTAGCTGAGTTCATACAACTTCTCTCTGTGATGTTTGCACAACAGCCGAATAACCTAATTACACACCTGTCATGATTGTACTCACATATAGCATATAAATCTCATATATATATATATATCCACATGCATAACTGTGTATACAAATAAAATCATTGCATATATATACAGCTACTGAAGCAGCCAGAATTCTGTGGTTGCAAGTAACAGAAACCGACTCTGGTGCGACACAAAGGAATCCATTGGAAAGATACCAAAGCTTTGAACAATGAGGCCTTGGGAAGCATGGGGGCCTGGATGGATTTTTGGAATCTAGGCAGCAGGTCAGAATGTCCAGGGTATTTCCACTGGGAAGATTCAGTCCCAAACAAGTCCTAGCATCCATCCAAGAGCTGAATCTCAAAGAGGTCTCACCACCCTGGCTGGGTTGCACGTTGGTGTGGTTGTTAAGGCCACACACTGCATAACTCTTGGAGCTGTTCACAATAGGATAAGATCGTGCAGTGTGCACCCCGAGGGACAGCCCCCTCCCCAGGTCACCGGGAAAAGGGTGGGGAAAGTCCCCAGAGCACAGCGTCACCAGTAGAAGAGGGAAGTCCTGTTGGGCAGGTGGAAACAACGATGGAGTCTACTGTAGCTCTTCTCCTCAAATTACGATCCCATGGGCATCCTGGCGCAAAGCGACCCTCCCCAGGCAGCTTTTCTGTAGGCTGAATGACAGACAGAGAGAAAGGTCTTCCTTTTCCACTGGTTCACCCCCCAATGGCCACTGCGGCCGGTGTGCTGCACCGATCTGAAGCCAGGAGCTGCGGGTACAGGGCCCAAGCACCTGGGCCATCCTCCACTGCCTTCCTGGGCCACAGCAGAGAGCTGGCCTGGAAGAGGGGCAACTGGGACAGAATCCGGTACCGCGACCGGGACTAGAACCTGGCGTGTCGGCGCCGCAGGCAGAGGATTAGCCTATTGAGCCGCGGCGCCGGCTGAATGGGTATAATATCCTAAGACATGGCTACCTCATACTCTCTACTTAGTATAAGTAGACATAGCCTCATCTGCTTCTCCCTCTACTCCATCCTCACCATCTGGGATGGTCCCTAGTACAGAGGAAACACTTGGTCAATATCTGTTGAACAAATATGTGCTCCAATGGGCTGGCAGGTGTCAGATAGAGCTACAACAGACACACACCCCATGGGTAAATCTTAGTGTGTACTTGGGATGGCATCAAAAAGGGTGACCAATGTGTCCTGTTCACCTGGGACTTCCTGAGGCTCCCACGTCCCGGGCACCACCTTAGTCCAGACAGACTGAGTCGTCCTAGCATCCCTGCTCTGGTCTGAGCCCTGCAGGTCACATCTGCCCGATGGAAGAACATCGCACCTGCTGCAAACCTCCCTCTCCATCCCGTCTCCTCTGGTTCCTTCCATCCCTCCTCTCTCCTTGCCATTCCAGGGAGCTGTCACCTGTGAGCAGAGAGAACGCACCCCAGGGCAAAAGGGGCTCAGGCTGGTAAGGGACAGACAGGTAGCTAGATCAGGGCTGATAGCTGGGAGCCATGCCCCCTCCCCACCCTTTGTAATCCTGTTTGGCTCCCTGTCAGTCAAACACACCTTTCCCGGGATGTATCTCCTTTCACTTGGGGACCATGCAGCCACGCCCCTTCACAACAGAGGCGGCAGTGGGGAGAGGAGGGGCGACTTCTTTCCTGGGAGCCCAGGACAAGAGGCGCCACTGGACCTCCCCCGCCACCACCAACTCTTTCCTCCCCCTGGCTCACTCCGTTCCTCAACTATGGCCATGTGTGTGTGTTTGCTTTCTCACCTTTTAAAGAGATTTTACCTCTCTGTGCACCGTGTATGTATCTGTCCTTAGAATGCTTCCCTCTACGTAGAAGGCAAGGCCCTGGGATAAAATTAAAGCCCCGTCCCTCTCACTCCAAGCCCAGTCTAGAGGGGTCTGCTCTGGACCTGGGCACCCCCGGAGAGCCCCTGGTGGGACGTGGTGACCCAGCTGTGCTCCTGCAGGGTGCTTCAGAGCCACAGCACGCCCCTCCGCCTCCTCCTCGGGCACAGACTGAGCTTGGTGGTGGGAAGAAAGACTGGTGCACCTTCACTGGCAGCAGTGGGCCGCACTCGGCCAGGCGCGGTCCACTCGGGGCCAGGATCCTCAGGAGGAGGAGGGGCACCCTGCGGGCAGCTTTTCTGAAGGGCACAGCCCAGGCCTCTGGGCCCGCGGGCCCGCCCTGTCCACCTCTGTTCCTTCCGAAACGCCACCTTTGGGTTTTGGCCAAATACTGCAGAGTTTAGCAAGGAGTTAAACAAACACAGGCAGCCCCTGTCCCTGTGCCCCTCATTTCTCTGAGAGAAAAGCTTTGTGCCATTTTAGCAGATTCTCAAGCCACGGGCTCCAGCGTTCAGACAGCATGCGGGGTCCTCCAGTTGCCGATTTAAAAAAAAAATATTCATTTATTTTCCTTTTATTTGAAATCATCCTCTGGTTCACTCCCCAATGGCCCGGATAAATTCCAAGCTCCTGGGTTTTGCCTGCCGCAGCCCAAGCTGTTGTTGTCATTTGGGGAAACAGTGTATACATATATACAAATACATTTGCATATACATAAAAAAGAAATAACCCAGGCAGAGGGAGCCTGCTGAATCTGCCAGATCCTGTACACTGTGTGGCTCCCGGCTCACCCAGTCCTCACACCCCACTGGGATGCCGCAGCCCGCGTGTCGTGCACACTCTGCCCCCTCTCCTCCCTGGCAACACAGCCTCTGGGTGAGCCCAGCGCAGGCCTTGGCACAGGCTGCTCCCTCCACTCGGATTATCCCGCCCTCGGTCATCTGCATGGCTGGCCCCTCGCGTCCCCCGTCTCTTTACTCGGATGCCACCCTCCCAGTAGGCTCGTCCTGGAATCTAACCCCCCTGCCCCTCTCTGTAACCACAGCTCCCACCCGCTGTCCTGCTTCACCCTGCTCAGCGCTCACCACCTCCTGACAGCCGCCAGACTGCACAGTAAAATTTATTGCTTGGATAAGGGATCTTCAACAAGGTCTTGGAAAATGCTATTAAAAATACTTTCCATGGGGGCTGGTGCTGTGGCACAGCAGGTAAAGCCACCGCCTGCAGTGCTGGCATCCCCTGTGGCCGCTGGGTTCCTGTCCCAGCTGCTCCACTTCTGATGCTATTCCCTGCTGATGTGCCCAGGAAAGAAACAGAAGATGGCCCAAGTCCTGGGGCCTCTGGACCCATGTGGGAGACCTGGATGAAACTCCTGGCTCCTGGCTTTGGATCGGCCCAACTCCAGCTGTCGTGGCCATTTGGAGGGTGAACCAGTAGATGGTTCTCTCTCTCTCTGCCTCTGCCTCTCTGTAACTCTACCTTTCAAACAAATAATCTTAAAAAAAAAAAAAAAACTTTCCATAGATTTCCAAACTTTTACACTCCTTTTTAAAATGTTTGTTTATTTACTTTAGCTACTCAAAAGTCAGAACAAGAGAGCGAGAGCAAGAAAGAGAGAGAGAGAGAGAGCTCATTCATCTATGGTTCATTCCTCAAATGCCTACAATATCCAGGACTGGGTCAGACCAAAGCCAAGAGCCGGGAACTCCATTCAAGTTTCTCATGTACATGGCAGGGGCTCAAGCACTTGAGCCATCCTCTGCTGGCTCCCAGCTGCCTTAGGAGGAAGCTGGATTTGAAGTGGAGTAGCCAGGACTTGAACCAGCGTTGTGATACGAGATGCAGGCAGCCCACACAGCCGCTTAACCCACTGTGCCACAACACCTATCCCTAAACTTCCTTTTAATTCCAGTTTTGCAGGAATTAGGAGTATCCTTGTCTTACTGCTTCCTGGCTTGAATGGAAGCCCCGTGAGGGCTCTGTCTCTGTTCTGGGGCTGTCATATCCTCCTGCACCCAGGACACTGGCCTGCACATAGCAGAGCCTAAGTAAGTGAGCAGCAGGAGAGACTCCACACAGAGCACTTCACCCAAGGCCCCAGGGCTCAGCACAAAGTGGCTGAAACAGGAATGACAAAAGGTGAGGTGGGTGGTAGCGCTAAGAAGCAGAGAGGGAATGGGTTCCTTAAAGAGATGAGGAGCGGGCAAGTCAGGAACACACTCAGGCGGCTCTCAGGGCTGAAGACCCCCAGAGGGGCCTACAGGAGCACTGCACGGACTCCGGCCATCCCCTACCCTGGCCTGGAGCTGGGCATCAGCCCCTGTCCCGCCCAGGCTGCCCCCTGCCGGGAGTCACAGCCACCACTACCGCCAGCATGGTGTGGGGGGAGGGAACCTCATGGGAAAAGGAACAGCGCCTATTTGAGTCCACTTTGTGCATTTTTCCATCACATTTGGGCAATTTAGGAAAACTGGCGTGAATGAAGGGAGATGGCTTTGTCCTGAAATGCTTGGTTGTGGGAGTGAAAGATCATTTGTTCTTGGTGATCAGCCCCTGGTGGGAAGGTCAGGGGTCTCGGAGACACCCTCCTCTCCAGGCTGCCACAGACTCCAGGGTCTCCCACCCCCACGCGGCCCCATGCTGTCCCCGTGGGCCCTGCTCTTAAAACCTCAGGCCCCGCAGAGCGGTGCCTCCTTCCCGTCCTGACAACCACATTTGATTTTTATTGACTCGGATTGGAACCGCACACTGAAATTTGTTCCCAAAATAGTTTGGAAACACATGGAATTTTTGGTTTTAAATATCCCCTTCAATTAATTCCTCTGCTAATTAGTTCTAGCTTTAATTGATTTTGAGACCTATTTTGAGGCACTTAACACTGGCAGGCAGCTTCCTCCCCTCCGTCTCCTTCAGCGAACTCATCCAATTAAAAACACATTACAACATGGGCATGGAAAGCAATTGGGGTGCCATTTTGTTTTTTAAAAGCTCTGTGGCTGAACCACTGTGGCTGCATTTCACAGCAGCAGGTTCTGGTCGCCTGCAATGCAGCTGTTCTTGGTCCTGCCAGGGGCGAGGTTCAGAACCAGGGTGTTTCCTCCCGGCTGCTTCCACCAGGACAGTGGTTCTCCCACGGAGGCCAATGGGTCACATCCCAAGGGCTCACCCTGCTTATTACGGGCATCTTCTGGGGAAGAGAACTTATTCGTTGACCCACTGGTGTATTCCATCTTCCAGCAGACAAGACTAAGGGCCATTGCAGCATCAGCTGAAGTTGGGAGTGGAGCTAGGACTTGAAGCCAGGCCTTCTGATCTGGTATGGGGTGTTCCAAGTGGCATCCTAACTGCTGTACCACACACCTGCCCCTGCCCAGTTTTGAAGAATATAGCAAAGAGGTCATGTACAGGTGGATATCACGTTCAGGCATCAAAACTGCATTTTGAGATCGCCATTATTATTTCTTTATTTTACTCCTCTTCCAGTCCAGTTCTCTGCTGTAGCCCGGGAGTGCAGTGGAGGATGGCCCAAGTCCTTGGGCCCTGCACCCACATGGGAGACCAGGGGGAAGCACCTGGCTCCTGGCTTTGGATCGGCGCAGTGCGCCGGCCATAGCACACCGGCCACAGCGGCCATTTGTGGGGTGAACCAACGGAAAAGGAAGACCTTTCTCTCTGTCTCCCTCTCTCTCTCTCACTGTCTAACTCTGCCTGTCAAAAAAAAGACTAATTTTTAAAAGATTTATTTATTTACTTATTTGAAAGCCAGATTTACAGAGAGAAAGGGAAGGAGAGAGGGAGAGAGGAAGGGAGGGAGAGAAAGAGAAAGAGAAAGAGAAAGAGAGAGAGGAGAGAGAGAGGGAGAGAGAGAGGGAGAGGGAGAGAGGGAGAGGGAGGAGAGAGGGGAGAGAGGGAGAGAGGGAGGAAGAGAGGGAGAGGGAAAGAGGGAGGGAGAGAGAGAGAGGGAAAGAGAGAGAGGGAGGGAGGGAGGGAGAGAGAGAGGGAGGGAGGGAGAGAAGGAGAGAGGGAGAGGGAGAGAGAGGGAGAGGGAGAGAGAGGGAGAGGGAGAGAGAGGGAGAGAGAGGGAGAGGGAGAGAGGGAGAGAGAGGAAGAGAGGGAGAGGGAGAGAGAGAGGGAGAGAGAGGGAGAGAGAGGGAGAGGGAGGGAGAGGGAGAGGGAGGGAGAGAATCTTCCATCTGCTATTTCACTCCACAAAATGGTCACAGCAGTGAGGGCTGGGCCAGGCTCCATCTTGGTCTCCCATGTGGATGGCAGGGGACCACATACCTGGGCCATCTTCCGCTGCTTTCCCAGATGCATTAGCAGGGAGCCAAATCAGAAGTGGAGCCTATGAGGTGTGGGTGCCAAAGATGCAGAGATTTAACCTGCTACGTCACAGTGCCAGCCCCAAAGACTATTTTTTTTTTTTAGAAAAGGGAAAATCCTGACTCTCAGGTGGGTATTCTAGGGACATATGATATCTCTCAATATTACTACTAAGAAGGGAACTCAGCAATTATTGTGATTGCTTCAAAGGAGAAGTCAAAGAAGGCAAGTGTTGGAACAAATGGCAAATCGAGGTGACCCTGGCTCCTTCCACCCTGGGAAGCCGAGGCCCCACTGCAGCACAGGGCAGAACTTGCACACCGGAGTCTCCTGCATGACGTCCACACAATCAGATCAGATAACCCAGAGAGGGGTTTCTGAGATGCTGCGCTGACTCACACCGAACACATCTCTCCTTACAGGAGAAAATGACCTGAGTCTTAGAGACTCATGGGACACGGCTGAGGCCCTCAGCGACTGCTAAGGCTCGGGTGAGCTCAGATCATCCCAACTCCCAGGTCCTTGCCCCCAGTTTCTCACCTTTACCCTGATACTCAGTGATCTGGGAAATGTGGAGACCTGCTATAATATTTTCAGAGAACTAGAGAGCAGTAAAACTTGGTTATGTAACCTCAAAAGAAAGGCATGACCTAATATCCAAACCAACAAATAATTCCTGAAAGTCTGCTCTGTGCAAAGCATGGAAATAGGGCACAGGGGACTCAGCGATCAGTAAGAAACAGCTTCCAATGAGCCAGCAATTTAATGATGCAAAAAAGCAATCTTTACCTAGTGCAGATGCTCAGAGCACTCTGAACATACAGTCGGATGCCAGTCCCACCTCATGGCCTGTGCCTGTGACTTCACCAGCTACACATTGAGTGAGAAGGATATGAAGTGTTCAGATATGTCAGTGGGTCCACTGTAATCCAACCCCACCGAGAACTGGGGCCAGGAAGCTTCACAGTGAGGTGTGGTAGGAGAGCTGCTGGATCTCAGATTGGATGGGGCCAGGACAGGAAGTTAAGGGCAGTTAAGACTAACTAATGGGGGATGGCCCAAGTCCTTGGGCCCCTACACCCACATGGGAGACCAGGAGGAAGCACGTGGCTCCTGGCTTCAGATTGGCACAGCGCCGATCATGGCAGCCATTTGGGGAGTGAACCAGTGGAAGGAAGACCTTTCTCTCTGTCTCTCTCTCTGTCTATATCTCTACCTGTCAAAAAAAAAAAAAAAAAAAAAGACTAACTCATGGGAAGAGGTGGACCATGTTCATGGATACAATGAGGGCAAATTTTATCTGTCAACTTGACTTGGCAGTTGCGTGCCCAGGTATTCAGCCAAACATTATTCTGTGTCTCTATGAGGGTGTTCTTGGGTGAAATTCACATTCAGATTTGTACCCTGAGTAAGGCTATAAGGCTGTACTGTGGGCCTTATCCAATCAGTTTTTGGCCTGAATGACACAAAAGGTTGACTTTTCCCAAATAAGAGAGAGAAAGACTGCTGTCTCCTGTCTTGCAATGTGAACTGAAGGAATGGCTCTCCTGGGCGTCTGGCTTGCCAACCTCTACAGCATGAGAGCCAGTTTCTCATCATGGTAAATCTCTTTCTGTGTGTGCATCCACCGTCTTGGTTCCGATTCTCTGGAGAACTCTAATTCTTGGCTCCGCCCACTTGAATTCTACACTGCCCACTCAGCCCCATGCTCTGGGCCTTGCACTAGATATTTAATTTGCTCAGGGTCTAATGTGGCTCAAAAGTTTATATTTTTTAACAGGAGCATCTCCTGAGAGCTGATAGAAGTGGGGAGATTGAACATCTATTTTTATGGTTTTTTTCTTTCTGTATTATTTCTTTTATCATTTCATAAAGAACCCAACATCATTCTACCTCTGATCTTGTTCACTGATGAATTCCCACAGAGAAGCTAGTGCTGTGGCACAGTAGGCTAAGTTTCCACCTGCAAGGGTGCCGGTTTGAGTCCTGGCTGCTCTACTTTCAATCCAGCTCCCTGCTGATGTGCCTGGGAAAGCAGTGGAAGATGGCCCACATGCTTGGGCCCCTGCACCCACATTGGAGACCAGAGGGAGGTCCTGGCTCCTAGCTTCAGATCGGCCAATCTCCAGCTGTTGGGGCCATTTGGAGAGTGAACCAGTGAACGGACAACCTGTCTCTATCTCTCCTTCTCTTTGCCTGAAATGCTGCCTCTTAAATAAATAAATACATCTTAAAAAAAAAAAAGGAATTCCCAGCAGAGTAACATGAGATGATTGTTGAGTGTCTGGGGAAGCAAAGTGTGATGTCTTTACCACGTGGGACCCGAGGACTGGTCTGTAACTTGCACAATGCAGTGGAGGTCTCCATGGGTCCCTCCTGCAACCGTGCATCCTGAAGGGTGCTGCTAGCTGCAGCTAACAGAAAACTGAGCAAAACACGCAATCAGCGAAAGACATTTGTCATCTCCCCGACCTACAAAAGCTCTGAAGATGAGACAGCCCCAGGTTGGCCAATTTGCTCAGCACCATCAACAGAGGACCCATGCTCTTCTGTGTCACATAGTGGACCTGATGGATGTCTCTTGGCGACAGCAGTGTCAGGTGGTGCCTGCAGGCACAGTGGGATACCAGGGAGAAGCCCAGCATCTCCTCTCTCCTCCCTTTTATTTCTGAGGCTGCCTTCCTGTCCCTGGAGCTGCCTAGCCGGTCACCTCTCACGTCATCAGGCAGACGGGGTCCAGGACGCCCGAAGCAGCCATGGCGTGGCAGGTGAGGCTGGTGTGGGCAGATGGAGATTCTCTCTTTGGAGGATAAGAGGGGGTCTACACTCCCTGGAGTGATATGGTTGCTCCAGGTAACGTGCACAGCTTGGCCTTCTATGAGCAAAGATGACAGGGAGGTGAGCAGGGGTGAGCATGCACAATCAAGAGTGACACCTCTCAGGTCCAGGGGACCATTCTTCACTTAAACTGAACAAACAGGGGCGGGCGTTTGGCCTGTCTGACAGTTAGGCTGCTTGTTAGGTCCTATGTCCCACACTGGAGGGCCTGGGTTTGATACTCAGCTCCGATTCCTGATGCCAGTTTCCTGCTAACACGGACCCCGGGAGATGGCAGTGATGGCTCAAATAGTTGGGTCCCTGCCGCCCGTCTGGGAGACCTGGATTGAACTGCCTACTCCCAGCTTTGGTCAGACCCTGTCATTGTGGGCATTTGGGGAGTGAATCAGCAGAGAGGAGCTCCATCTGTCCGTCCGTCGGTCTCTGATTCTGTCTCTTAAAAAAACAAAACAAAAAAAAAACCTCTTAACTCATAAAAGAACAAAAAACTATTTACTGAGAGGAGAAACAGGAATAAGGAGGAAAATCCCAGAAATTTTAAATTCTGTGTATATGCCTTGGGGCCCAGCTTTTAAGTCTTGACAATGCACAAAACTCACTGCATTTGTAAAACAGGATCTTAAACATTTTTTCCTCCCCAAAGAATCAGCTACAGGAGACACACTTACAACACTGACATTCTTTTCCATGAAGGATGCTTCTAATTCTATTGTGCTGCTGCTGCTCCTCCCACCCCCACAAAGAACGCAGTTATGCTGGATAAAGACCAAGAGAGAAAACTGTGGCATCTGCTTCCACCATATTTATTCTCTCCAAAAATCACAGATCGAGCACTTGTGTTAGCCTCAAACAATAGAGCAAAGATGTACTGGGCACTTACCCTGGGCTGAGTGCTTGGTATGCATCATCTCGTTCAAATTGTCTGACAACTTGCGAAGTTGCTAATTGTAGTGGATGTTTGTTATTTTTTCCCACTTGGAATGTATTCTTTCCCTCCTTCTGATAGAGTCATCACATTTCAGATTTGGGTACATATTTATACCCTGTCCTGACAAGCAACAAAAAAAAGTTACCATAAATCCGACTTTGTAAAAACGAAAAACTTTTGTGCACCAAAGGACGCTCTCAAGAGAGGAATGATAATCTACACAGTGAGAGAAATACTTGCAAATTACGTATTTGATAAGAGTCTAGAATCCAGGTTATATAAAAAAAACTTGAGCTTCAACAAAAGGCAATCAAGAACATTTAAAAATAGGCAAAGGAGGAGGAAGGATGTTTCTCTAGGAAAAAAAAAGTGTACGGATGGCCAAATAACAGATGTTCAGTATCATCCATCATCAGAGAAATGCAAATCAAAAGCACCATGAGATGGAGATGCAAGTTCACGTTCGCAGGAGTGACTACGACTACAGAGAGAGGCGACGGTTGAGTGCTGACGAGCAAATCGGGGCCCTGGCACATCACGGGCAGGAACGTAAAATGGAGCCACTGCTGTGGACAGCGGTTGGAGGTTCCTCGGAAAGTTAGCCTCAGAGTTACCATGTGACAGCGGAGTGGCTGCCAGGTACGTACCCAAAAGAACAAAGAACTCAACGCTGTGCACAGATGTTCACTGCGGCACAATTCATTACAGCCAAGAAATGGAAACAATGCAGACGCCTATCACCTAAGGAAGCGAGGGGCTGCCTGAGGGCCGCACGGTGGACGACTATCCAGCCATCGGCAAGGATGAAGTGCTGACGCGTGCCACAGTCTGGACGCGTAAAGAAACAAAAACTCACGGATGTATGCCTTCATGTGGGCGAAACACGCAGAACAGGTACAGGCCATTGAGGCAGGAAGCAGATTAGCACCCACCCTTCGCTTTCTTCCACCAGAAGTCTTGGAGCCATCCTGGCTTCACGTCTCAGCCTCACGTCTCACATCTAAGCAGTCAGGAAATCCTGTTGTCTCCACTATCAAAATTCATCCCTGGAACCCGGCCACGTCCCCGGCTGTGCTGCTGCTACCCACGAGCGTCTCCCAGCTGAACGCGCGGACTCCTCCTACCTGGCCTCTCTGCTTCTGCCCTTGTCCTTGTCCTACGAGGGCTCCAACAAGTCCCACCTCTGGGTGTTCACTCCACTGTGTGACCTTTCCCCTCCTGCGGAGCGTGGGCTGGACTCACTCCAAACAGACTGGGCCGAAAATGACGGTCCTGCCCCTCTGTCACTGTGCCTGACTCCCTCCCCACCTCTTCTTTCTTTGACTCTATTTCTGCATCTCTGTCTCTGTCTCTATGTGTGTGTATCCATGTCTCTCTGTCTCTGTCTCTATGTGTGTGTATCCGTGTCTCTCTGTCTCTGTCTCTCTCTGTGTGTATCCGTGTCTCTCTGTCTCTGTCTCTGTGTGTATCCGTGTCTCTCTGTCTCTGTCTCTCTGTGTGTGTATCCATGTCTCTCTGTCTCTGTCTCTGTGTGTGTGTATCCATGTCTCTCTGTCTCTGTCTCTGTCTCTCTCTGTGTGTATCCATGTCTCTCTGTCTCTGTGTGTGTGTATCCGTGTCTCTCTGTCTCTGTCTCTCTCTGTGTGTATCCGTGTCTCTCTGTCTCTGTCTCTGTGTGTGTATCCGTGTCTCTCTGTCTCTGTCTCTCTGTGTGTGTATCCATGTCTCTCTGTCTCTGTCTCTGTGTGTGTGTATCCATGTCTCTCTGTCTCTGTCTCTGTCTCTGTGTGTGTGTATCCGTGTCTCTCTGTCTCTGTCTCTATGTGTGTGTATCCATGTCTCTCTGTCTCTGTCTCTGTCTCTCTCTGTGTGTATCCATGTCTCTCTGTCTCTGTGTGTGTGTATCCGTGTCTCTCTGTCTCTGTCTCTCTCTGTGTGTATCCATGTCTCTCTGTCTCTGTCTCTGTGTGTGTGTATCCATGTCTCTCTGTCTCTGTGTGTGTGTATCCATGTCTCTCTGTCTCTGTCTCTGTCTCTCTCTGTGTGTATCCATGTCTCTCTGTCTCTGTGTGTGTGTATCCGTGTCTCTCTATCTCTGTCTCTCTCTGTGTGTATCCGTGTCTCTCTGTCTCTGTCTCTCTCTGTGTGTATCCGTGTCTCTCTGTCTCTGTCTCTGTGTGTGTATCCGTGTCTCTCTGTCTCTGTCTCTGTGTGTGTGTATCCATGTCTCTCTGTCTCTGTCTCTGTGTGTGTGTATCCATGTCTCTCTGTCTCTGTCTCTGTCTCTGTGTGTGTGTATCCGTGTCTCTCTGTCTCTGTCTCTATGTGTGTGTATCCATGTCTCTCTGTCTCTGTCTCTGTCTCTCTCTGTGTGTATCCATGTCTCTCTGTCTCTGTGTGTGTGTATCCGTGTCTCTCTGTCTCTGTCTCTCTCTGTGTGTATCCATGTCTCTCTGTCTCTGTCTCTCTGTGTGTGTATCCATGTCTCTCTGTCTCTGTCTCTGTCTCTCTGTGTGTGTATCCATGTCTCTCTGTCTCTGTCTCTGTCTCTGTGTGTGTGTATCCGTGTCTCTCTGTCTCTGTCTCTATGTGTGTGTATCCGTGTCTCTCTGTCTCTGTCTCTCTGTGTGTATCCGTGTCTCTCTGTCTCTGTCTCTGTGTGTGTGTATCCATGTCTCTCTGTCTCTGTCTCTGTGTGTGTGTATCCGTGTCTCTCTGTCTCTGTCTCTGTCTCTGTGTGTGTGTATCCATGTCTCTCTGTCTCTGTCTCTCTCTGTGTGTATCCATGTCTCTCTGTCTCTGTCTCTGTGTGTGTGTATCCATGTCTCTCTGTCTCTGTCTCTGTGTGTGTGTATCCATGTCTCTCTGTCTCTGTCTCTGTCTCTGTGTGTGTATCCGTGTCTCTCTGTCTCTGTCTCTATGTGTGTGTATCCATGTCTCTCTGTCTCTGTCTCTGTCTCTGTCTCTCTCTGTGTGTATCCATGTCTCTCTGTCTCTGTGTGTGTGTATCCGTGTCTCTCTGTCTCTGTCTCTCTCTGTGTGTATCCATGTCTCTCTGTCTCTGTCTCTCTGTGTGTGTATCCATGTCTCTCTGTCTCTGTCTCTGTCTCTCTGTGTGTGTATCCATGTCTCTCTGTCTCTGTCTCTGTGTGTGTGTATCCATGTCTCTCTGTCTCTGTCTCTGTGTGTGTATCCATGTCTCTCTGTCTCTGTCTCTGTGTGTGTGTATCCGTGTCTCTCTGTCTCTGTCTCTGTCTCTGTGTGTGTGTATCCATGTCTCTCTGTCTCTGTCTCTCTCTGTGTGTATCCATGTCTCTCTGTCTCTGTCTCTGTGTGTGTGTATCCATGTCTCTCTGTCTCTGTCTCTGTGTGTGTGTATCCATGTCTCTCTGTCTCTGTCTCTGTCTCTGTGTGTGTGTATCCGTGTCTCTCTGTCTCTGTCTCTATGTGTGTGTATCCATGTCTCTCTGTCTCTGTCTCTGTCTCTGTCTCTCTCTGTGTGTATCCATGTCTCTCTGTCTCTGTGTGTGTGTATCCGTGTCTCTCTGTCTCTGTCTCTCTCTGTGTGTATCCATGTCTCTCTGTCTCTGTCTCTCTGTGTGTGTATCCATGTCTCTCTGTCTCTGTCTCTGTCTCTCTGTGTGTGTATCCATGTCTCTCTGTCTCTGTCTCTGTGTGTGTGTATCCATGTCTCTCTGTCTCTGTCTCTGTGTGTGTATCCATGTCTCTCTGTCTCTGTCTCTGTGTGTGTGTATCCGTGTCTCTCTGTCTCTGTCTCTCTGTGTGTGTATCCATGTCTCTCTGTCTCTGTCTCTCTCTGTGTGTATCCATGTCTCTCTGTCTCTGTGTGTGTGTATCCGTGTCTCTCTGTCTCTGTCTCTCTGTGTGTATCCGTGTCTCTCTGTCTCTGTCTCTCTCTGTGTGTATCCATGTCTCTCTGTCTCTGTGTGTGTGTATCCGTGTCTCTCTGTCTCTGTCTCTCTGTGTGTATCCGTGTCTCTCTGTCTCTGTCTCTGTGTGTGTGTATCCATGTCTCTCTGTCTCTGTGTGTGTGTATCCGTGTCTCTCTGTCTCTGTCTCTCTCTGTGTGTATCCATGTCTCTCTGTCTCTGTGTGTGTGTATCCATGTCTCTCTGTCTCTGTCTCTGTGTGTGTGTATCTATGTCTCTCTGTCTCTGTCTCTGTGTGTGTATCCATGTCTCTCTGTCTCTGTCTCTGTCTCTGTGTGTGTGTATCCGTGTCTCTCTGTCTCTGTCTCTCTCTGTGTGTATCCATGTCTCTCTGTCTCTGTGTGTGTATCCGTGTCTCTCTGTCTCTGTCTCTCTGCGTGTGTATCCATGTCTGTCTCTGTGTGTGTGTATCCGTGTCTCTCTGTCTCTGTCTCTCTGCGTGTGTATCCGTGTCTCTCTATCTCTGTCCCGCTCTGCCCCCCTCCACTCTCCTCCTCCTCAGCACTTGCCCTGGGGGGAGCCATGAGCCAGCTGATGGAGAGGTCCACGTGGCGAGCACAGGAACCTCTCAGCAGTTGTGCGAGTGAACTTGAGGCAGCTGCTCCAGCCCCAGCGCGCCTCCAGCTGCTCGCAGCCTCGTCACGTGCCCGTCTGTCCACCGTCCCACGTGCCTCCCCATTTCCTGCAGGATGAAAGCCACGTCCTCACGATGGCCACTGCACCTGAACCTGGTCTGGCTCCTGTCACCCCTCGGGCCGCTGCTCTTACCCAGGTCTGCAGGCACCTAGGGGCTCCTCCTCCCCCAGGTCTCTGGCCCACTCATCCTCTGCTGGGACACCTCACCCAGATACCCATTCTCTCCTCTCTCATCTCCCCCAGGCTCTGCTCAACCACCCCCTTACTGAGGCCCACCCTACCCACCTGATTAAAAGTGCAGCTGCCCCCAACCCCGTGCTCAGCCCCAACCCCTGTCCAGCTCACTTCTCATCCACCCGCTCAGCACTTGCTGACACACCCTCTCCTCTTCTTCCTCATCATGTTCACTCATCTTGCCTCTCTCCCACATTGGCATATCAGCCCCTCTGGCATGGGGAGCTCTGTTTTGCTCCCTGTTGTATTCCCAGCACCTAGAACAGCCTGGCACCTTGTAGGTGCTCAGGAAAAGTTGTGAGTGGTTGAGAAGTGGAGTGAGTGGCATGCGGGCCACGTGAGGCCCTAATGGACCTCGGGGCTTCCTGGCTACCCCAGAGACGCTGTCACTTCTCCAGTTGTCACTTCTGTTTCCTTCCCACTTCATTTCTGGAGGTACCTACTCACTTCCCAGCTGTCCACCACACAGTGAAGGGGGCTCCAGGATGCTCGCTGCTTAACACACAGGAACTCAAGGTCAGAGCCAGTAGGTGATTTGCCCAAGGCCACACAGCTAGGAACAGGCAGAGGCTGGAACTTTGCATCCAGTTCCAGTGCCGGTCAGACGGAGCCCATCTGGGCCCTGTGTGATCCGAGGAGGCCACAGTCAAGGTGCTCCACGGAACAGCTTCTGGCTGGGGGAGTGAAGGTACAGGAAATAAAGCAAGTCCACCAAGGGCCAGGCCAGAATGGAGAACCGTGCACGTACATCCTGGAGCAACACCAGGGAAGTCATCTCAGACCAGCAACTGAGCTCGGGGCTGCTGCCCCTGACATGCCGCCCTCGGTGCCATCCCTGGACGTGGACGCTCCCATCTCCCGCGGCCCAGCAGTGCCACTCCTGGGAAGCTCCCTCAAGAAACCTTGGCACATGTACAACAAGGGACACCGAAAATCCACAGGGCCCGAGAGCCAAAGCCTACCGATAATGCGGGTGTCATTAATGGGACAATCAGTGGCTGAACCACAGTCCATTCAGCATTACACAGCAATCAAAACCAATGAACCAGGGCACAGGTCGCAAACGGCGGGATAAGAATGGTTTCTACGTTTTATAAGGGGCATAAAATAAATAAAGAAGAATATGGGACAGAGTGGGTGGCCCACAGAGACAAAGTGTGTCCGATCTGGCTCTTGATGGAAACTGTCAGCACTTGAACTTGAGCGACTTGGGAAAATACGGATGCATTGTGGACATACGAGAGCAACTGAACAAAGTCGCACACCTTTACATGTAGCTGATACCCTTCTTGTAAACAGAATAGGCTTAAAAAACAGGCAGTTAAGGAGCACACACAGATGCGATGAAGTGCGTACAGGAAGAAAACCCAGGAAATGCTGGGATTCAGGGGCACGGTCAGTTATCCCAGGCCGGGAAGCAGGGGTGGAAAGCTGCACTGTGCGTGTCAGATAACGGCTGCAGTCCAGGTCCTACCCTTGGTTATGGAGGGTGGAGTGACTTAACAAACACAACTAATTATTTAGCTAAATGCAAGGAGGCCCTGCCTGGTCAGGATGAGAGTGTACCTTGTGCCACGGCTTGCAATTAGCCACATTTTGGCACCTGAGCTCCAAGAAATTAACAAGTGAAACATTCATTGGGAACTCACTAACAGCGTTAAGGTAAAGAAGTAAAATGAGTAAGAATCGCTGTCGCCCACACCTAATGCTTTATCTCAGAAGTGACCATGGCCAGCAATGAGGACGGAGCCCACGGCTACAACCGAGAGACCCTCAAATGCACAGGTGCGCAAGGAGGACAGGAGTGGTTTCTCCCCCACGTCACGGCTGAGGGTGCAATGGCTGCCTCTCTGGTGGGGACTCCAAGGCCTTTCTATCTTTCTGCTCCTTGTTTCTGCCACAAAAACAGAAAGTCCACAGCAGGGGCAAAAAGGGCCATGTGGGGGGCATTGGCATTCTAATGGAGGACAGGAAGAGGCCCATGCCTCCATGCTCACCCCATTGGGCAGCTCTCAGTACAAGGGATCCTGGGAATTGTAGTTTTCTTATGGAGGTCTTGGGGCCTCTTAAAATTAGAGACTTCTAAGATTTTTTTTTAACATTTATTTTATGCATTTCAAAGGCAGAATTAGAGAGAGACAGAGAGAGAGGGAGAGAGAGAGAGAGAGAGAGAGAGAGAGATCTTTCATCTGCTGGTTCACTCCCTCAATGGCCACAATGGCTGAGGCTGGGCCAGGCTGAAGCCAAGAGCATGTAACTCCATCTTGGGCTCCCATGTGGTTGGCAAGGGCCCAAGCACTTAGGCCCTCTGCTGCTGCTTTCTCAGGTGCACTAGCAGGGAGCTGGATCAGAAGTAGAGCAGCCAGAAATCAAACTGCTGCCCATATGGGATGCTGGCCCATATGGGATGTGGCGACTTAACCCATTGCACCATGATGCCAGCTCCAAGAGAAATCTAGGATTCTCTCCAGAACATATACCAGCCACAAACAAAAGTGCCTGCACTCGTCTTATGAAATTATATTCCCCCACCAAAACTATGACAGCTCTGCAGGTGGGAGCTTCTAGAGGGTGGTGCCTCCTAGAGGCCTTTCCAGCCCATCACATGGTCTGTCTCATGTTCCCACGTACACACGCGGCACGATTTAGACGAGTACCCACCTGCATGCTGACACTCAGGAAAGACCACGGTGAACACGCGTGTTCACGTCACTGCAGAGCAGAGGGCCCCCTGGGCCCTGATGAGCTCTGGATTTTCCACTAGTCCTGTGTTGGTTTCACTACGCCTGGCTGAAGCTGGGGGACTTCAGGAAGCTCATAGAAAATGAGATTAAAAGATAAACTTGTCTTGGTACAACAACATTGAAATCCATGCCTGGGTTTTCCATAACACGCGTTTCTATGCACATTTTTTGAAGATCCCCCTTGTAAACAGCCCTTGCTTTGCCTCTGACATACACGATGAACTTTCAAGGGGGCTCAGCCACTGAGGGTGTGGTTCTGCTGGGAGGAGTGTGGCTGTACATCAGGAAAATGCCCCTCCCCCCACCCAGGCACACACAGGGGACAGTCAGCTGGGAGGGGGCAGACTCACCCTCCCCATCTGCCAACACCAGGTCTGGAAGTCCGTTTTTGAGAAATTTCATTTATCTATTATTTATTACTTTTAAAGGTTTTTTTTTTTTTTAATTTGAAAGGCAGAGTAACAGAGATAAGGAGAGACAGAGACAGAGAGATCTTGCATTCACTGGTTCATTCTGTAAATGGCTATAACAGCCAGGTTTTGGACCAAGTCAAAGCAGGGAGTCAGGAACTCCAACTGGGTCTCCCATGTTGGTGGCAGGGGCCCAAGCACCTGGGTCATCATCCACTGCCTTCTCAGTCTCATTAGAAGGGAGCTGATTGGAATTGGAGCAGCCAAGACTCATAAAGGCTCTCCTCTTGGGGCTGGCGCTGTGGCGTAGCAGGTAAAGCCACTGCCTGCAGTGCCAGCCAGCAGCCCCTGTGGGCGCCAGTTCAAGACCTGGCTGCTCCACTTCCAATCCAACTCTCTGCTATGGCCTGGGAAAGCAGTAAAAGATGGACCAAGCGCTTGGGCCCCTGCACCCACATGGGAGGCCTGGAAGAAGCTCCTGGCTCCTCACTTTGGATTGGCACAGCTCCGGCCATTGCGGCCAACTGGGGAGTGAACCAGTGGATGGAAGACCTCTCTCTCTCTCTCTCTCTCTCTCTCTCTCTCTGCCTCTCCTTCTCTCTGTGTAACTCTGACTTTCAAATAAATAATCTTTAAAAAAACAAAAAGGCTCTCCTATATGGGATGCCAGCATTATAAGCAGCAACGTAACCCACTGTATCACAATGCTAACCCCAAATTTGATGTACTTTTTTTTTTTAAAGAGACAGAGACCAATGGAGAGAGATCTTCCATCTGCTGATTCACTGTCTAAGTATCTGTGATAGCCCAGGCAGGGCCAGGAGCCTGGAACTCCACCTGAGTCTCCTTCATGGGTGGCAGGGACCCAACTACATGAGCCATCACTGCTGCCTCCCGGGGTGTGTGTTAGCAGGAAGCTGGATTGGAAGCAGAGCAGCTGGGACCCAACCAGACACCCCGATATGGGATGTGAGCATGTTGATGGCGACTTGCCCACCTTAGCAAACGCTTGCCCCTTGGTTTGAGAAATCTGAGACAAGGAGAGGGGAGAAAGCATCAAGAGAAACACGCAGTAGCCTTTGTGGCCACTAATGGCGCAGCAGAAGTTGTCTCCCCAGTAGGGTGTGATTCATTTTTATGTGGTTGATAAGACAGGTTAAAAAGAAACCAGTTCCTCTTCCTAGTGTGTCCCCGTTGTGCTCAGGGCCCGACTGAGGCGCTGGCCCTTCCTGTCTGCCTCAGCTTCCTGCCGAGGGGCCGTACTGGCGAATTCACAGAGAAGACACACAGCTGGCGCCAGCTGAGGGTGTCCCAGGCAGCTTCCAGGTGTTCAGAACTGGCAACAGCCTGCCCTCATTAACACGTGTGATTGGGAAGTGTTAGATTCTTTAATTGCGCGTTTTCTTCAATTAGACTCTTCCACCCTAGAAGGCAACGCTAAAACACAACTTGGGAAAACCTGATGGCAGGGGAGGGGCCGGGGAGGGGCCGGGGAGGGGGCCGGGGCTTACGGAGAGGTGACTTCCAGTGCTTCGCACTGAGCTGCCTGGGTCCTTCCTAGTGATCCTTTGACTCGTGGAGAAACTGGCACCCAACAAGGTGAACCGACTTGGCCAAGTGACCAAGAGGCAGGACTGGGCTTCGGCTTGGGGTCTGTCTGGTTGAAGGCTCCCTTGTTGTGTTTGCTGGCTGCCTGCATGGCTCCACAATGTATAGAAAAACCAACCGTCTTCTTTGGACGCGGGCAGAACAGCCTCCCTCTCACTCTGCCTTTCAAATAAATAAGTAAATCATAAAAAAATACATAATACAGGGCCGGGTCTGTGACGCAGCAGGTTAAAGCCTTGGGCTGAAGTGTTGGCATCCCGTATGAGCACCGGTTCTAGTCCCAGCTGCTCCACTTCTGATCCAGCTCTCTGCTATGGCCTGGGATAGCAGTGGAAGATGACCAGAGTCCTTGGGCCCCTGCACCCACGTGGGAGACCCAGAAGAAGCTCCTGGCTTCAGATCAGCCCAGCTCCGGCTGCTGTGGCCATATGGGAGTGAACCAGCGGATGGAAGACCTCTCTCTCTGTCTCTACCTCTCTCTGTAACTCTGTCTTTCAAATAAATAAAATAAATCTTAAAAAAAAAAAATAAAAGAAGTCGAGCAGCCGCAGGGCCAGCACTGTGGCACAGTGGGTTAATGCCCTGGCCTGAAGTGTCAGCATCCCATACGGGTGCCAGTTCGAGACCCGGCTGCTCCACTTCTGATTTCTATATATATATATATATATATATATATATATATATATATAAAATATACCTTCTTTCTGTTAAGGCAGCTTGGGTTGCATTTTTTCCTGTATCCACATATGTCCTGCATATGGATTCTGTGTCTTTCCTACATCCTGACCACTTAATTCTCTCAGTAATCATTTTGCTAATGTTTCCCATAAACATGACACCCTCCCTGCCTATTTGGGGAAGCATAACATCCGAGGAGGCCCCAGTCCTCTAATCTACGTGTGCACCGAGAGCCAACAGCTTCTCAAGTTAGCAAAGTCTTCTGAGACATCCTTAGAGCTTCGTACCTCGGGAACACGTCTGCACCATGGACACGCACGGCAGACTTGCACAAAGCAAAGGAAGTTTGGGAGGGGGAGGGGAAGTGAGAACGGGGAAGGCAGAAATCAGAGCACATAGAAGCAGTGCAATCGGCTGGCGCCGTGGCTCAGTAGGCTAATCCTCCACCTTGCGGTGCCGGCACTCCGGGTTCTAGTCCTGGTCAGGGCGCCGGATTCTGTCCTGGTTGCTCCTCTCCCAGGCCAGCTCTCTGCTGTGGCCCGGGAGTGCAGTGGAGGATAGCCCAAGTGCTTGGGCCCTGCACCCCATGGGAGACCAGGAGAAGCACCTGGCTCCTACCTTCAGATCAGCACGATGGGCCGGCTGCAGCGTGCCGGCCGCGGTGGCCATTGGAGGGTGAACCAACGGCAAAGGAAGACCTTTCTCTCTGTCTCTCTCACTGTCCACTCTGCCTGTCAAAAAAAATAAAATAAAAAGAAGAAGAAGCAGTGCTATCACTCTGAAGCCCTCACACACATCTGCCGGTGTCTGTCTACTGCAGCCAGAGAAACCAGATCGGCAGGAGAAGGAGCGGCTGGACCCAGGGCCGACCGGGAGCAGAGAAGTGGCAACATTGCAGTCTTAAGAAGAAATTGGCTCATTCTTTTCCTGCCCCGTCTACAGCTGACACAGATGATCGATGTTATTCCCATGACACAAGCTAGAGACATTGCTGTTCATTGAACACAGAAATATATTCATAAGGAGAAAAATGATTCCTGGCTTAGATATTAGAATTGCTGATGCTATTGTCACTTTATTTATTTTTTTCAAATTTATCTATTTATTTGAAAGGCAGAGTTACACAGAGGCAGAGGCAGAAAGAAAGAGAGAGAGGTCTTCCATCTGCTGGTTCACTCCCCAGATGGCCACAATGGCCGGAGCTGGCTGATGCAAAGCCAGGAGCCAGGAGCTTCTTCCAGGTCTCCCACGTGGGTGCAGGGGCCCAAGCACTTGGGCCATCTTCTGCTGCTTTCCCGGGCCACGGCAGAGTGCTGGATCAGACTTGGAGCAGCCGGGACTCGAACTGGTGCCCACATGAGATGCTGGCACTGCAGGCAGCAGCTTTACCTGCTACGCCACAGTGCCGGCCCCTCTGACTGACTTTAATGTGAAAAGTGAGGGTGCCCCTTTGTCTTAATCCCCATGGAAGAATGTCTGGGGTCAGCGGAGAAGGAGACAGACAGACAGACTTGTGGGGAGCAACCCGGACTAGACTAAGTTACTGGAATTAAGACTTATTCTATGCATCTGCTCTCCCACAATATGGCGCTGGGAGAAAAGAAAACAGCTTCTACACAGCTGCCTCCAGTTCAGCCAATAAACTGTAGGACTTGCTCCTGATTGGAGGAGAGCAGCGTACTCGGCGTGTGGGTAGCAGAGTTGGGATTGGTGGAAGAGGACTATAAAGGAGGAGAGAGACGGCATGCACCAGGAACATCTAAGGGGAACATCTATCTGAAGGAACACCTGTGCAGCCCCCGAGAGAGCCGGCCGGCGGTGTGCCGCTCCCGTGCGGAAGTGGGGAATGTGGCAGGGGGAACCGCCCTTCCACGGAGGTGGAAGGGACAGTAGCCAACCCGGGAAGAACCAGCAGCAAACCCGGGGAGGGCCGAGCAGACGAAAGAACAGCGCAGGGTCCTGTGTCGTTCCTCCGCGACGAGGGGGAGCGACATAATGGTGCCGTGACTCGGATATGAAGCCTAGGCAGATTTAGTGTCGTTCCTCCATGAAGAGGGGGAGCGACACAGACTGTACACAGAGGAACACGTCCTTGTGAGCTGGGCAGTAGCAGCAGCTGTACACAGTGACCAGGCACAGTCACAAAGCAGATGACTGGCTCCAAGTCCTCTTTCCCTCCTTCTCAAACGATTTTCCTTCTCTGTGCTTAGAAATTGTTTGTTAAAGACCACATAATAGGCCCCTTCCTAGGGTATCTGTGATTCTAGGGTTATAAAATTAATTATACGGGTTCCTGGACTGTTTTCGTTATTTTATACCTTATATTTCAATAAGGTAACCCACATAGTTTTAAAATTTGACATCAAGTTATTTGTGTCAAAACATCTATTTTTGCAGCTGTAGATCTTAGCAAAGTATAAATGGAGAAACTGTGACATCATAAGGATGATCTTGCTGGCAAAATCTTTATAACATGGAGCCCAGGAGAAGAGGCCCAGGAGGAGGAACGGTGCTGTGGCTGAGGTCGCCTTGCAGGCAGCTCCCCTCTTTCTGGACGCTCGGTAGGATGCTACCGACTCCACCTACCCGTGGAGTCACACAAGGCCAGGAGGCTTGCTTTGGCCAAGGGTGCGTGACGGATGCGTGGCTACTGCTGGGAGCCAATGTAGTGCTGGCGGCTCGCCCTTCGGCTGCACGAGTCCTAGAGCCATGTCAGCCAGCGGAGGCTTCACGGGGAAGCGTTGACGAGGGTGGAGTTTGTGGACCGAGACTTCTGTCGACCAGAGATGGACGTGTGATGTGAGCAGTAAATGAGTGTTTGCTGAAAGACAGAGATGTTGCGGATACTCATTACTGAGGCACACAAAGGGCCACCTCGCTAATGGAGAGACTGGCATCTGGAGGCCAGGAACTGTCATAACCCGAACCTAACACACCTGCCGTGGGCTCCAGCAGCAGAGGTGAGACACGGGGACTCTGTCATCAGAGGCTGGAGGACAGTGATCCACGCCACAGAGCGGAAAACACTTGGACGATCATCATCTGTGTTTCCACATCTCATCCCTAATGAGCACGCACGTCGAGAGGAACAGACTGGGAACCAGACTGTAATTAGGCCCGCGTGCGGCAAGCTGCTGGAAGCAGGAGATGGACTGGGGAGGAGCTGGCCAGTTTGCAAACAGCGAAGAAAAGGAATGAGGGGGTGCATGAAGTCAGGCATTTGTCAGACTGGAAGAAGCGACCCTTTCCCAAGTCCAAGGCTAAGAGTCGGAGGCAGTGCAGTCTCAGGGGCCACACAGGTCACGCACAACTCAACCCATGGCAAAGGTCACACGGTAAGTACTGCACGGCCACATCGCCGCTGTTAAAAACCCTTCACTGGATCACGGGGTCTCACGTAAAGATCCAAGCACGCTGCGGTCCACCAAACCCTATGCATCGGGCTGAATGGGTCAGGGAAAGAAAGCAAGGCTGTCCCTCTCCCACCAGCACCAACAGGTTCAAGATCACGCTGCTACAGGATGAGGAAGGCAGTGAGAACACAGAGCAATGGAGCAAATAGGAGGATTGAGTGTGGCTACTGGGACAGCATTGGCTGGAATCATAAAGCTGAGATGATATTGTTGGGGGGGTGGCAAATTGTGAGAATAAGAGCAGCATCCACTGGGACTGTAAGAGGTGAGTATTCTGGACTTAAAACAACCCCGTGGTCCCAACCCCACATGCAAATCGCATGAGCTGAGACAGGTCTTCCGTTCCTCCAGGTGGGCTCTGGTCTCATCCCAGATGTGCCCAAGGGGAGACCCTCGGACAGCTGGGCTGGGCTGATTCTAGAGCGACAGTGGAGATGAGCAAGACCCTTGGTGTTGAAGTCCTCCCTTTGGGGACCATTTATGACCATACCAAGGCCTACTCCCTCTTGTCCCATGTGAGAGCTCTTTGGATAAAAGATCGGAACCATCCTTTCAGAAGTGCCTTCCAGGAAATAGGACAGGAAGGGGATATTGAAGGAGCCTGACCCTGGAGCCCAGCAAGAGTGAGTTTGCGAGGGCGGCCGAGTGAGGGCCTTTCGAATCCCACGTCCACCTTATCTTTAAGTGTGTAACTTCCCAGTGGTGAATTCTGGCATTAGGCACTCATTAACAGGAACGCTGCTGTCTTTAATGCGATGTGATCACGGAACCAGAACTATCTGATTCATCACAGAACAATGTAGCCCCAGCACCTGCCATTCGAAATTCCTGGCAAGGTCTGAGTGGAACTCTCTGGAGATCAACTATAATAGGAAATGAATGATGTTTTTATAACACTCAATGATCATTTTCTGATCAAATAAATGCAAATAACCTTGACTACACAGCTGGCGAGAGCTGTTCTAAGAGCCAGGGACGAAATGAGAAATACCAAGTTCTGTTACTGTCTTTCACTTCCTTGGTAATCGAATCCTGGGTTTCGTCTTAAAAATGTCACAGATCCTCTGTAATTAAATGCCCTCTGTGCCAACGCTTCAAGCAAGAGCTACTTGACAATTAATAGTATTTTATAACCCCAAGACTCTCATTTGAATAAAAAGGAGACTGGGCAAAATTCATAGCACAGATGAAGATCTCTTGTGTTTTCCTTGCTCGGCCGTTCTCAATGCAAAATGTTCTGGTTGGTTTGGGCTTTAAAATGGATTTTTCAAAAAGACAAACATGCGGCATTTACTTTGATTGTTTGCCTACCCCTGGATCAAGATCAATATCTCTCCTCTACCTTGAAAAACACATCTTGTCAGCCGGGCACCCTTCAAAGAGCTCGAAGGAGCGGTTCCGCCACGGGAAGGGTGCTTTGGGGGTGCGTTTCTGGCTACGCAGTGTTGCTAGGAAATGCTATTGTACCTTCTTGTGAGCAAGAGGTGGTTCTACAGAACATAATTTTAATGACATAATTTTGCAGCTTAAAAAGTGTTCATTCAAACCCTCCAAGGCTGAAGACAAAGAGACTCTTAGCTGTCTAATCCACGCATTTGCAAACCCTGGAAATTGAGTGACTCAACCCAAAGTGTAAAACATTATGAGTCGAAGCCGGTTGCAGCAGTGGCTGATGAGAAGGCTGCTGACTGTAGGGGATTTTCTAACAAAAAGTCACTACATTTAGATGCAAGTGACAGAGGAAAGGTGCAGGTGACTGCCAGATGTCTAGTCTTGGCTACTTTTGGTTTTTCAGCACAGAACAGACTCTATCCTTTCCCGGGGGCTGCTGGAGGCCTCAGAGTTCCCATGGGAGATGCTGAAGGGGGGTGGGGGGCAACAGTTGGGTCCGGGAGAGGTGAGGCTTTCCTGTGATCAGTTGGAAGCAGACTTCAGAGAAACGTTAGGAAGCACAGTAAATCCTCCGTTACCAGAGCAGAGGTGAACTGGAGCCCCCGGAGAACTGAGAATGCAGGCCCTGAACACAGTCGCTCAGACAGTTTGAGACAGACCCAGGACAGAAGGGGCAGGTGTTTGATGCAACAGTTCAGATGCCACTTGGGATGCTCGCAACCCAGGTTGGAGGGCCTGAGCCTGGGCCCGGGCTCCACTCCTGATTCCAGCTTCCTGTTTGCGTGCTCCTGCTAGGCAGCAGCAATAATGGGGTACTCATTTGGGGGTAGGCAGTGGGTACTAAGTTTTTTACTCCAGACAAATGTGCTAAGTGCTGACATGTATAAGGTGCACACAGTGCTAACAAACTTATTCAAAACTGAGAAGGTGAACACACACGCACACACACGCACACACATGCACACACACACACAAGCATTGGCTGCTCCACACAAATACCCAGCATGGGTGGGCAAGTGGGCTAGAAGATTTGCCTGAAAGGAGAAGGGTGGGGAGGGGAGACAGAGGGAGCTCCTGGCAGCCCCTCCAGCTGTGGTGAGAGGGGAGAACAAGAGAGAGGGGGGCAGAGGGGGAGAGAGTGAGAGAGCGAGTGGGCTCCTGCTCCGATGCTGGTCTCTGTTATGAGGTTGGGGTGGAGCCAGCAGCTGGGGAACAGTGCGGCACCTCTGCAAGTTCCGCAGAGCTCAATATCCACATTTTCATGGCATCCCCTTCCCGTCCTGGGTGAAGCCGTTGCATCCTGGGAAGGGGGGCATTTCGATTGACAACTAATAAGAAGAAATAAAAATATCATTGCCTGCTTAAAGTGGAAAGAAAAGCAAGGCAACAGGAGAGTTATAACAAATGCAGAAGTAAAATCCAAGATCACTGTGGCATCGAGGATGGGAAAGAGTCCTCACATTGCACACGGTGGGATCCTGAATCCTTTAACGTCAGGCTGAGCTACTCACAGGTACGCCAGGCAGCCCAGGGGTGGAACTGGGGCTGATCTGTTTCCGCCCCATAAAGGGTAATGGCTAAAATCCCATAACAAAAGAGGAACAAGAGAAATGTACAACACATTTATATGATGATCATAGATGTTTTTTAAGCATTTATTTATCTATTTGAAAGAGTTAAAGAGAGAGGGAGAGACAAAGACAGAGATCTTTCCATCCTCTGCTCCCCTCCCCCAAATGGCCTCAATGGCTGGAGCCAGGCTGCTCCAAAGCCAAGAGCCAGGAGCTTCATCTGGATCTCCCAGGCGATTGGCAGGGACACGGGTACTTGGGCATCCTCAGCCATTAGCAAGGCGCTGGGTCAGCAGTGCAGCAGCAGGGACAAGAACCAGCACCCAGTACTGGGCGCTGGCATGGCAGGCGGTGGCTTTCCCTGCTATGCCACAAAGCTGGCCCCATATTCATAGACTGTACGACACAGGAGCTGTCAGACCTAAGAACCAGAGATCTGGGGCCGGTGTCGTGGCTCACTTGGTTAATCCTCCACCTGCGGCGCTGGCATCCCATATGGGTGCCGGGTTCTAATCCTGGTGGCTCCTCTTCCAGTCCAGCTCTCTGCTGTGGCCCGGGAGGACAGTGGAGGATGGCCCAAGTGCTTGGGCCCTGCACCTGCCTGGGAGACCAGGAAGAAGCCCCTGGCTCCTGGCTTCGGATTGGCGCAGCGCCGGCCTTAGTGGCCATTTGGGGAGTGAAGCAACGGAAGGAAGACCTTTCTCTCTGTCTCACTCTCTCACTGTCTATAACTCTACCTGTCAAATAAATGAAAAAAAAAAAAAAAAGAAAAAGAAAAACCAGAGGTCTTGGATGAGCTATCCATTTTTGTGTTGAGGGTGGACGAAGCAGAGAGAGCTATGTGATTGGACAAAGGAGTGGATCTAGTGCTGACAGAGTGAAGGGGGACCCCGGCACGGCCAGTCTGCTCAGACCCTCCAGGCCTCGCCGTGCAGCAGCCACTCCTGCCAGACATGGGGTGGGACTGTTCCTGGCGTCAGGGCCTTAGGACATCCAGGGAGACCAGAGAATTCCTTTCTGGCCAACTCCTACACCGCAGAGCGGGGAAGTGAGAAGAAGGCTCCTAGGTGTCACGGCTGCCTTTGGGGCATGGGGTTCTGGTCTCCAGGACCAACGTGGAGCACAGAACTTCTACTTTCTCAGACTTTCTTTGGGGGAAATGAAAACTGATGGACAAGAGGATGACAGGAATTCAAAGAGGAACTTTGTGTCTGAGGCCTTCATCTGGGGGTGGGGTTTTTCTGAGCCCCAACTACACCATGGAAAAATCCCCTAAAGGAAAAAGTATAGCTAATAAATTAGTAATGGAGAAAAACCAGAGCCCTTAAAAATACTCAGATCAGGGCAACGTGACTGGCTAAGCTGCGCTCCCAACACTGATATCCCAGATCAGAGTGCTGGTTCGAGACTCGGCTGCTCCACTTCTGAGGGAGGTTCTGGCTCATGTGCCTGGGAAGGCAGTGGGTGGGGCCGGAATGCTTGGATCTCTGCCATCCATGTTGGAGACCCAGATGGAGTTCTTGGCTCCTGGCTTCAGCCTGGTCCACCCCTGACTGTTGCAAATATTTGGGGAGTGAACCGTGTATGGAAGATTGATCTCTCTCATGTCTCTCTCCCTCTATCTCTGTCATTCTGCCTTTTGAATAAATACATAAACAAATAAATCTTTAAAAATATTCAATTCAGGCCGGCGCCGCGGCTCACTAGGCTAATCCTCCACCTTGCGGCGCCGGCACACCGGGTTCTAGTCCCGGTCGGGGCACCGGATTCTGTCCCGGTTGCCCCTCTTCCAGGCCAGCTCTCTGCTGTGGCCAGGGAGTGCAGTGGAGGATGGCCCAAGTGCTTGGGCCCTGCACCCCATGGGAGACCAGGAGAAGCACCTGGCTCCTGCCATCGGATCAGCACGGTGTGCCAGCCGCAGCATGCCGGCTGCGGCAGCCATTGGAGGGTGAACCAACAGCAAAGGAAGACCTTTCTTTCTGTCTCTCTCTCTTTCACTGTCCACTCTGCCTGTCAAAAAAATTAAAAAAAATATTCAATTCATAATAATGGAGGAAAAAAGGCACAAGGAACAGATGGGGCCAGGAACACACAGCGGCTGACAGACCCAAGCCCACAAATGCACAAGGGATGGGGAATGGGATTGTGAGACAGGTTCAGCACCTGACGTTTGGCCTAGCCGTCACCCACATCCCATATCTCATGCATGGCTCCAGCACCTCAGCCCAGCTTCCTGTTAATGCAGACCCGGGGAGGAAGCAGGGATGGCTCACGTGGTTGGGTTCCTGCCACACACACGCGTTCCCAGCTCCCAGCTTTGTGCTGGCCCAGTCCCAGCCGCTGCTACAGTGGCTGGCAGCTCCTGCTCCGTCTCTGTCTCTCTGTCTCTCAAATAAACAAATAAAAATAAAGCAACATGGGTCAGCATTGTGGCATTGCACACAAAGCTGCTGCCTCCAATGCCGGCATCCCATACGGTGCCAGTTTGTGCCCCAGCTGCTCCACTTAGGATCCAGCTCCCTGCTAATGGCCTGGGAAAAGCAGCAAAGGATGGCCCAAGTGCTTGGGCCGCTGCACCCATGTGAAGCTCCTGGCCCCTGGCTTCAGCCTGGCCCAGCCCTGGCCATTGGGACCATCAGGGGAATGAATCAGTAGATGGAAGATCTCTCTCTCTCTCTGTCTCTGTCTCTCCCTCTCTCTCTGTAACTCTGGCATTCAAATAAGTAAATAAATCTTAAATAAAGAAATAAAACAATGCAAATTTTTGGTGGTACAAAGATAAAAACATGAGTTTATTTTGTTGCAAAAATTTTTGAAATCCATGACTAGTTTTTCATAGTAATTCATTTTCTGTGAATTTTTGAAGACCCCCTCATAATAAATACATCAGTGTAAGTGATCCCAACGTAATGATTAAACGGTAGAGGCCAGCAGGACCACTGCACAGAACTCAAAAGAGTGAAGTGCAACTATATATTATGTGGAAGGAACCTACTTTAAATATGAAGATACAAATAGGCTGAATGTCGAAGATATAAAAAAGATAGCATAAAGTAATACATCATAAGAATGATGTCAGGGCTACATCAACATCAACAGAATGGAGTTATAAGCCAGGGCTATTAACAGGGACTGCTAACCAGGGTATTATATGGTGATATAAGGATCAATGCCTCAAGAAGCCCCAGGAATCCCTAATCACAGCGCTTCAAAATCAATCTTTATGAAACAAAAACTGACAGACCCGAAGGGCGAGCCCTGTGTCCATAAACAGTGGGAAATTCCTGCACTCTTCTCTCAATAATCAATAGAAGAAGTAGACAGAAAATCAGTAAATATATAGAAAGCATGAACACCACTCTTAGTCAACCTGATGCCAGTGACTTTTATAGACAACTTGAACAAACAGCAGGAGACTACACTTGATCTTCAGCTGCACGTGTAACCCCACCAGAGCAGTCACGTGTGGGGCCCCCAAACAAGACGTTCCATCCACGGCAAGTGTTTAGAGTGGCGCACACGATGTCTTCTGAGCTCCTGAAATCACTCTAGACACCCAGAGTGGAAGAACACCTGGACAATCCCAAGATAAGAATAAATTAAACAACATGCTTCTAAACAATCCGTGGGTCAAAAACACATCATAAGGGACACTGGATGGCCGGCGCCTCGGCTCAATAGGCTAATCCTCTGCCTTGCGGTGCCAGCACACCGGGTTCTAGTCCCGGTCGGGGCACCGGATTCTGTCCCGGTTGCCCCTCTTCCAGGCCAGCTCTCTGCTGTGGCCAGGGAGTGCAGTGGAGGATGGCCCAAGTGCTTGGGCCCTGCACCCCATGGGAGACCAGGAAAAGCACCTGGCTCCTGCCATCGGATCAGCGCGGTGCGCCAGCCGCGGTGACCATTGGAGGGTGAACCAACGGCAAAGGAAGACCTTTCTCTCTGTCTCTCTCTCTCACTGTCCACTCTGCGTGTCAAAAAAAAGGTGGGGGGGGGACACTGGAAAATAGTTTAGAGTACAAGAAAATAACAAATAATTTATAAATGATAAAAGTTAATGCATTTAAATGTTTAAAAGAGAATAAAGAGAGAAGCTTAAAATCAGCTATTTAAGTATCCCTTAGGAATCTAGATACAGGGTGTCAAGGGGTGGGCATTGTGGTACCGTGGGCTAAGTCACAGCCTAGGACCTGCCTCCCATATCTCAGTGCCAATTCGAGCAGGTCCTGGCTCCTCTACTTCCAACCCAGTTCCCTGCTAATGCAGCCTGGGGGGGTCACAGATAGCGCCCCAAATGCTTGGGCTCCTGCCACTCACATGCGGGACCCAGATGGAGTTCTGGGTCCTCGCTTTGGCCTGGACCAGCCCTGGCTGTTGCAGGCATTGGAGGAGTGAACCAATGGGTGGGAGATATCTCTTTCTCTCTGTGTCATTATGCCTTTCAAGTAGATGAAAATAGACATTTTAAAAATCTAGATAAAGAAGAGCAAATTAAATCCCAAATGCATAGAAAAATAGTAAACTTAACAGCAGAATCAATGAAGTAGGAAATAATTGAATAAACAGGAGGAAAATCAAAACTTTTTAAAAATCAACAAAGTTCATAAACCATTAGCTAAATTCATCAAGAAATGAAAAGAGGAGACACAAATTTCGGAAACCATCACTAGAGATCCTATAGACATCAAAAGATTTCAAGGAAACTTCCTGCCAATGCATTCAATGATTTAATTGAAGTAGACCAACTTCTTGGAAAACCAACCAAAAGACTTGATGAGGATGTGGACCTGCTAGAAGGTAAAAGCCCTGCTGGTGAGACTGCAGAGGGGTACAAGGGAGGTAGAAGTAGATACTGGATGGCCAGCACCTTGGCTCACTAGGCTAATCCTCCGCCTGCGGCATTGGCACCCCGGATTCTAGTCCCGGTTGCCCCTCTTCCAGGCCAGTTCTCTGCTGTGGCCTGGGAGGGCAGTGTAGGATGGCCCAAGTGCTTGGGCCCTGCACCCACATGGGAGACCAGGGGGAGGCACCTGGCTTCTGGCTTCAGATCGGCGCAGCGCACCGGCTGTAGTAACCATTTGGGGGGTGACCCAACGGAGGGAAGACCTTTCTCTCTCTCTCTCACTGTATAACTCTGCCTGTCAAATAAGTTAAAAAAAAAAAAAAGAAGTAGATACTGTACTAGGGTCCACCAGTCCTGATCTGTAGCCTCCAGTCTATGAATTGAGACTGACCTTTCTTTCCCAAGAGGTCCCTCTTGAGTGTTTTAGTTAGGTAACAAGAAGTAAATTTATTCATATTACATATATATTTCAAATATCATATTTAATTTATACATATATCATATATAATTTGTCAAAACTCATCAGATATAATTTATGTATCTCACATATATTATAATTATATAATTGTCAAATACATATATATAATTTTCAAATATAAATCATATGTAAATATATATCATACTGTATAATTTGTCAAACTATAAATATATATATAATTTGTCAAAACTCATCATTTAAAGTGCATATGTTTTGTTGTGTTTAAGTGCTGGGTGTATTATATGTAACTATCACTATGGTAACAATAAGGTTGATTTAGGCCGGCGCCGTGGCTCACTAGATTAATCCTCCACCTGCGGCACCGGCACCCGGGGTTCTAATCCCAGTCGGGGCGCCGGATTCTGTCCCAGTTGCTCCTCTTCCAGTCCAGCTCTCTGCTGTGGCCCGGGAGTGCAGTGGAGGATGGCCCAAGTGCTTGGGTGCCTGCACCTGTGTGGGAGACCAGGAGGAAGCACCTGGCTCCTGGCTTCGGATCAGCGCAGCGCGCAGGCCATAGCAGCCATTTGGGAGGTGAACCAATGGAAGGAAGACCTTTCTCTCTGTCTCTCTCTCTTTCACTGTCTAACTCTGCCTGTCAAAAAAAAAAAAAAATAAGATTGATTTAAACATATGTCCCTTCCTGCTGCCTGCTTCAGTACTCTGATCTGCATTCCTTTATTAGCTGTTTATTTGCCAGGCTCTGTGCTGCGGCTTTGGAGAGACAGTGGTGGATGTGACACGGGAGAAGCTTGTCCTCAGTGACGTTTCTTCCTGGTTAGAGGCAGATACAGAACAAGCGGATTAAATGGAAAAAAAAAAAACGGATGCCGCAGAAAAACCTGAACATGAATGTTCGTAGCAGTGTTATTTCTAATAGCCAAAAAGTGGATAAAACACAGTTGTCAGGCAACTGACAAAACAAATGAGCAAAATGTGGTGTGTCCATGCGACGGCATTAATTCAGCTACAAAAAGACTGAAATTCAGGTAATGCAACAACAAGCTGAGTGAAAGAAGCCAGCTACCGCAGGCTGAGGTCTCCCGGCTCAGTTTACACACAGAGCTCAGAACTGACAAACGCACAGATATGGAGAATCCACGCATGGTGTCCAGGGGCTTGTGGGAAGGGAGGAGGGGGATTTCTGCCAGTCGGTACTGGGTTTCCTTCGGGTTATGAAAATGTTCTGGAACTAGAGTGATGATGGTGATTTCACAACCTGGGGATATTCCAGGACCTACAGAATTGCACACTCTCGTAGTTTCTTCTACGGCATATGAATTGCATCTTCATAAAAAATTTACTTTTAAACAAGCCAGAAAGAATGACGACGTGCAAACAGGAATCCGGGTGCAGAGACAGGGAAGAATGGGGAGATGCTGGAGGGGAATGGAGCTTGGAGGAGCTCTGCATCGTGTACCAAAGGGGCCCCAAAGCAGGCAAATATTTGTCTCAACCTTGGTGCCTGCAGGAGTCTCCTGGACAAGCCAAGGAGAGCATGTGCCTGCACAAATGTGGGAGGAAATAGCCCACGAGAGTTAAATTGTTTCTGTCCAAGGCTCCATTTTCATATCTGTATCTAATAGTGCAGAGCAAATGGCTTTTTCTGGGACTAGCATCCCAGTTACCCACTTACCCACAATTTGCCATTGATTAGTACTTGGCAGTTACCATCGTAATTTGTCTTTATTGGCCTCATTTTCCACTTGAAATTGCCAAGCTATCATTTTTTTTTTCTAGGTTTGTGATTCCCAATCCTTTTGAAATTCACATCCTATTTATTATTTATTTCATTTCATAACATCGCTCCATCCCAAGTGGTCAATTTAATGTGTCTTTGGATGAGTTAAAATTCAACTAGATTCTGAAAAATCACTTGACTCCGTCAACCCGCCTGGATAAAAGGATGACATCACAGACCGAGGACGAGCTGGACCCGCAGTTCCTCTTGCAGGTTTAGGACTTCACCGTTGGAGCTCAAAAGTTAGGTCAAACCTCCTTCCTCATTTTACACAAGGGGGAACCACGGTCCAGAAAATTAAAGCAACTTCCCCGGAATCTCCTGGTGAATTTAGGGCAGCAAAGGACAAGAATAAAGGATCCCTTTGAAGTGGTTCAATTTCTTTAAACGGCTTATGCAGGGACAGGAAAAGCTAACCATGCCAATCTACAAATTAGCCATAGGGAAAGGATGAAAATGATCGTCAGCTAAGATTAATAATGAAATTGATTCATTCCACTGATGAACACATTTAGGGAGTGATTAGGAGGGCAGCCTCCAAGAGAGAAGTCAGACTTAAAAGAGTACTGACTGTGCAATTCCATTTATAGAAAGTTCAAGATCAGGCAAAACGAATCTCTGGTGTCAGATGTCAAGAGGGAAATTTTCTTTGGGGTGGAGAAGCATAGAGTGTAAGGTCCTGGGTTGTGGAAGTGCAAAGCCTCTCAAGGACTACGGCTAGTCGGCAGGTAGACTGCTGGTCCCACGGCTGTGCGTGCGTGGTGAAGTTCACCAAGCTGTGCAAGTGCGGTTTGGGCGCTTTCCTGCAAGCAAGCTGCATGAGTTATCCAGGGCTACATAACAAATGGCTCCCAGCAGGTTTCTGTAGGTCGAGGAAGACTCAAGGCGTCTTCGCTGGGGTCCTCTGCCTCAGGGTCTCTCAAATAAGGAGTGAGACAGGGCTGCGGTCCCATCTCAAGGCTCAGTGGGGATGGGCCTGTATCTAAGCTCGCTTGTGTACTTGGGGGAAGAAGGCAACTTCTCGCAGGCTGTTGGACTGAAGGTGTCCGTTGCTTGCTGGCTGCTGGGAGAAGCTCACCCTCGGTTACCCGCCATGTGGGTGTCTCCAACATGGCGGCTTTCTTCACCAAAGCATGTAAGCCAAGATGAGAGAGAGCGTGCGAGAGAGCGAGAGAGCGAGCTAGTGCCCACTACAAAGATGGAAGCATAATAAGTCTTCTGTAATCTAATAGTGGAAATGACTTCCCATCACTCATCATATTCTACTCCTCATTGGGTCCAGTCTAAACTCGGAAAGAGAGGATGACACATGGGTGAGAACCCAAGGATGGAGGAATCGTCACAGGTGTTTAAGGCGGCTACCTACCATGCATACGGACGGCACTTCAATACAGAAGCCACTCAAAAAACGAATGAATGCAGCCCCGGGCACCAGGCTGACTCAGGTTGAAATCTCGTTCCTCCTACCAACTGAGAGAGATTATGTAAGTTCTGTAGCTGCCCGAAACCCCAGGTTCTCCATCTGTTGAATGAGGCTAACGAGGTTACCTACTTCCTGGAATTGCGTCTGTTAAGTTAGGAAAGCAGTGCCTGCCACACTGGAAATACTCAGCGTGAAGTGTTGTCGTCACTATTCAAAGGTCTTCCCAAAGTTTTATAGCAAGGAGAAGCAGCAGGACTCTGTCAGATAGTTTGAGAAAATAGAGACTCTGAGATGCCAGGCAACTTGTGTGATGCCACAGCCGAGCCAGAATTTGAACCTGCGCCAGCCGAACCCACAGCCATCCCTCTTCCCTGCTCTCTGCTCCCTGTAGCAGCCTCTGAATGGCTTCCTCCCTCTTACTCTGTCCCCTCTCATTCTGCTATTTGCTTCCCATGGCTGTAAGACCAGCTCTCCTAACATCCCTTTATCTGACACTCTCCAGCCAAGAACTCCCAATTGACTTCCATGTAGGTGAGCACTCCCTTCCCAGGGTATAGCGGTCCTGAATATGGTTCTAATATCTAGAACCTACTTTCTTTTTCTTTTTTTTTTAACAGGCAGAGTAGACAATGAGAGAGAGAGACAGAGAGAAAGGTCTTCCTTTGCCGTTGGTTCACCCTCCAATGGCCACTACAGCCGGCACCGCGCTGATCCGAAGTCAGGAGCCAGGTGCTTCTCCTGGTCTCCCATGCAGGTGCAGGACCCAAGGAATTGGGCCATCCTCCACTGCCCTCCCGGGCCAGAGAAGAGAGTTGGACAGGAAGAGGAGCAACCAGGACAGAATCCGGCGCCCCGACCAGGACTAGAACCTGGTGTGCCGGTGCCGCAGGTGGAGGATTAGCCTAGTGAGCCGCGGCGCCGGCCTTAGAACTACTTTCTTGAAGTTCCTTTGCATATAAACTCTGCTTCAAGCATCATGAAGTCATTAGCCAGAAGGTCATGTCCCTTCTGGTGTTCAACTCCATCACTGAGAGTGTTTGCCTCTTTGCTAGGGTGTTTTCCTCTTCTTTCTTTAGATCCGTCCATCCATCTTCCCATTCATCCATCCACCCATCCATCCATCCTTCTATCCCTCCCTCCAACCATCCACTTTCCCAGATACCTTACCTAATCTTATCCTATCCTATCTGTTATCTACCTACCTATTCATCCATCCACACATCCAGCCAGCCAGCCTCCAGCCACCCAATATTTATTAATGATTTATTGGTGCCTTGCATAGTGCTGAGTTCTCAAACCACTACAAGAATTAGGCATGGCCTCTGCTCCTGAGAGTTAGTCATACGTCATTATCATATATACATCATGTTGAACTCTACAGGTATGGAGCCATGTTGCCATGCTTCTTGGGGTTTAGTTCTGGTTCCATGACACCTTCCTGATTATTCTACCACACTGATGAAGCTCCTTCCCATTTCCACAACCCCATGAGCTCCATTGTCCATGTAACATTGTCAGTATTTTTATAAGAGAGGGAATTTGTAAAGCCTCACTGGGAACTTGCTGTTAAGATAAAACTTTCCATTAACCACTTATCAACTGATCCCAACAACTTGAAAAAGGAAATTCTATTATGTTTCTGTATAAGTAAGGAAGATAAGACTTGGGTCAAGTCCAGGATCTCATAGCTCCCAGGTGGGAGACCTTGGAATCAAATCCAGTTTCACCCAGTTCCCACTGTACTCCTCTCTTCCCTCATGGTCCCACAGAGAGGGCTGGATCTACAACTGAATCAACGATGAGAGAAACATCTAACTGTCATTACTCTCGCATTTACAAATGAACTTCACAGGCCGGCGCCGTGGCTCACTTGGTTAATTCTCTGCCTGCAGCACTCGCATCCCATATGGGCGCCGGGTTCTAGTCCCAGTTGCTCCTCTTCTAGTCCAGCTCTCTGCTGTGGCCTGGGAAGGCAGTGGAGGATGGCCCAAGTGCTTGGGTGCCTGCACCCACATGGGAGACCAGGAGGAAGCACCTGGCTCCTGGCTTTGGATCAGCACAGCACCGGCCATGGCAGCCATTTGGGGGGTGAACCAATGGAAGGAAGACCTTTCTCTCTGTCTCTCTCTCACTGTCTATAACTCTACCTGTCAAATAAATTAAAAAAAAAATGAACTTCACAACCACTACCTTGAACACCTACTGAATGATGGAATGAACTCAGGAACGGCCCACAGACCACCTCCTGGACAAAAAGCTGGAGGGACCTCGCGTCAAGCATTTAACGCCCTGTCCCTCGTGGCCAACCCAGCTCATCTTTGTGGGTTTCCGTTGGTGCTGGGCACACTGTCAGGGCTGTGTCTCTGTGGAGACAGCCCAGTGTCTGCGAGGCATGCTTTGGAAGGGCAGGAGGCAGCCGGGCTTTTGACAGCAGAACCCTCTTTTTCTTGCAAATTCTCGACCGTGGCAGCGAGCAGATGTGTTCGCAGAACCTCTGAAAGCAGGCACGGACGGAGCGGTCTGCATGGAAACTGCAAGTCAACTTCTCAGCTGGGGAACATAAAGGCCTTTTTTTTGCAGAAGTCAGAAGTCAGAGATGTCATTTGAATGTGCGAAATTGCCAATCGTGTGGTTAATACGTCGGCCTGGAAAGGGAATTGAAGCTGCTTTAAAACTCAGTGAGGTAGGCAGGGTGTGGGGGTGTTTTCCACGGACCCAACAGAGAGATGTGTGCCAGATGCAAAATAGTCTTTAAGTCATCGGGAACAAGAACGTTCTCTTTCCTCTGGCCTTGCCCCTGCCGGCTTCCACCACCCCTTCCACGCCGTGCACACTGCATTCCCCAGGGAGATTCCAGCCACTTCTGCTGCCCGGGACACGGGCTCCGTTTTCCCAAGTTTCTGCTGGCGCGTTCCCGCCTGTACTATCCCTTCTTCCCACAGCCCCATATTTAAGCCTAGCCTCTCTCTCAAGAGCGGGCGTCATCCTCGCCTCCAGCTCCTCCCTCCGCATCCCTCGCTGCTGCCCAATCCGATCTCCTTGGGTCCTCACGGCTCTGCCTCCAAACTCATCTTCTCTATCCCTTGCCGTCCCCTTGTCTAGGATCTGCCCCTTTTGCTAGAAAGGCTTCCTTCCTGGCCCCTTGCCTTGACCTTGGTGCACACACCTACCAGAACTCATGTTGTAAAGCAATGGATGCCACTGTTCTGTTGCTGCTGAACACCCTTGGGCAGATGGCCTTGTCCGCAAGGATCAAACGCGACTTCTTTCCCCGGCCCCAGATCCCCCATCGTCTGTGCCTTTCCAGGGCTTTGATCTCATCCCTTGCCACTCTCTCTGGCCACTGCTCTGGGCACCGGGGTCCTTTGCTGTAGAAACATGAAACCATGTCTGTGGCCAACTGTCGCTCCCCCTCTTCGTGGAGGAACGACACAGGACCCTGCGCTGTTCTTTTGTCTGCTCGGCCCTCCCCGGGTTTGCTGCTGGTTCTTCCCGGGTTGGCTACTGACCCTTCCACCTCCGTGGAAGGGCGGTTCCCCCTGCCACATTCCCCACTTCCGCAGGGGAGCGGCACACCGCCGGCCGGCTCTCTTGGGGGCTGCACAGGTGTTCCCTTAGATGTTCCCCTTAGATGTTCCTGGTGCATGCCGTCTCTCTCCTCCTTTATAGTCCTCCTCCGCCAATCCCAACTCGGCTGCCCACACGCCAAGTACGCTGCTCTCCTCCAATCAGGAGCAAGTCCTACAGTTTATTGGCTGAACTGGAGGCAGCTGTGTAGAAGCTGTTTTCTTCTCTCCCAGCGCCATATTGTGGGAGAGCAGATGCATAGAATAAGTCTTAATTCCAGTAACTTAGTCTAGTCCGAGTTGCTCCCCACAGCCAACGTGTCTCCAACACAGTCAGTGCCCTCTACCTAGTGAGTATAAACCATTCATCACTAATTGACTGATGGTTCTCTGACTTAAAACTGGAGTTTTAGCCAAATGGATGGCATCCAACAAAATCTAAGCATTATATTTTTTTCAGGGCCCACCCTGCTGCATTGTTAGAAGACTTAGTTTTCTTCTAAGTTCTAGTTATGGTTACCAGGTGCTTGAAACTTGCGGGTGGCTGCCATTTTTAAAAATACACGGCTAGAACATGCAACCTACAGGTGGCCTTGCCGGGAGAACAATGCAGAGGCTCCCTTAGCGAGCAGACTCCACACATATTGGGCCAAAGAGGAGCAGGCTGCCACTTTTTCATTAATTCTTATTAAATGCATCCAGGGGCAGCACGTGCTTGATGAAAAGAACTCCAATCGAAGAGCAGTTGTGTTGTCCTCAGAACAGCATCCTTGCAGACAAATCAGGAAACCATAGATAACAGCCAACAGGGCCGCCCCCAAGACAGCAGCAACACTGACCTTCCACACTCAGGATCGTCTTAGCCAATGCTGAGAGTGTTCCCCAGGCATGGGCTCATTTAGCTACCAGCGAGTTCTGGGGGGTAGGTATCCATCACCCCCATTTCTCAGGCATGATAACCAAGACATGGAGAAACTGGGTATTTACCCCAAGTCACACAGCCAAGACTTGGCAGATCTAGCATTTCAGCCCAGGTCATCCGACTCCAGCACCCGCACTTCCAGCTGACGTGGGGAACGCGGCAGGAAGATTAGGTTGGACCAGGTGAGCGGGAAGAGTCTTCTCACTATCTGTGCCTCGAGCCTGGTGTTGGAGTGCCACTCCTTCTCCATCACCCAGGTAAGCACCTTTCCCAGGATGTACACCTGTGTCTCATCCAGGTGCAGGAAGGAGGAGATCCATTCATGGGCAAGTGGAAGCTAAGCTCCACGTGGAGGCACCATGACACTCCCAGAATGCCTCACACACACTAAACTGCACCCCAGCTCCACTCTGTGTGTATAGTCTTTTTTTAAAAAGATTTATTTATTTATTTGAAAGTCTGAGTTACAGAGACAGAGGGAGAGACAGAGAGAGAGAAGGATCTTCTATTTGCTGGTTCACTCCCCAAGTGGCTGCAATGGTCAGGATTGAGCCAGGTGGCAGGGACCCAAGCACTTGGGCCACCTTCTGCTGCTCTTCCCAGGCCATGAGCAGGGAGCTGGATGGAAACTGGAGCAGTCAGGACAGAACCCAGGGCCCATAAGGGATGCCGGCGTCACAGGCAGCGACTTCACCATCTATGCCACAACACCAACCTCTATATTTTCAACCGAAGTTCCACCCCCTAGCTCATAAAAGGGATTGACACCTGTGAGAGTGGCCCTACTTTGTTTTCTTGCTTCTGGGTTCTTCTCTGGCCCCCTCCCACACTCTCTCCTCATAGGCAACCCCCTCTGCCACTCACGACAGGGGTCTGCCTACGTGGGATTGTCCACGCTCTCACGCGAATGTATTTTCATTCACTCTCTCACTTTTAAACAGATCCTGCTCTCACTTGTGCACTGTATTTTTGCCTCTGTTTTGATTTTTAGCTCTGTGGGTGCAAGAACTTGAAATAAAAATGGAGATACTTTTAGACCACAATGCTAAAAAATGTTGCAACTTTTAGTTTTAATTTAAGGTTGAGATTCCAGAGAGCTATAAGGATTGTTTGTGAAAATCCTATATATCTTTCACCAGAATGTACCTATTGGCTGTATTTTGCTTCTCTTGTTTTATTCTTTCTATGTATTTTACATACATATTCAAATTGTGTTTTCAGGACCGTATGAGTGAGTTGGAGACATGGTGCCCATATAACTACATAAATGTCCATATAAACCCAGTGAGCATTTCCTAAAAGTACCCTTCTCTATCATCCTGTTGGACTTAAATCTAACACTGATGCAGCACTATCATCTAATTCATAGTCCGTATTCAGATTCCACCTGCTGCCCCAGCATAGCCCTCCGTGGCTGCCTTTTCCCCTTGCATTGGCACCCAGCCCACGAGCAGACAGTGCCTTTAGGCGTCTGAGACTGGAACCGTCCACCTTTCTTTGTGTTTTTGGCCTTGTTATTTGTGAAGAACACAGGCCAGCCTTTCGTAGCGTGTCCTCAATGCTTCCTCACGGTCAAGGTCAGGTTGTGCATTTTTGTCAGGAAGACCAGAACAAGGCATCCTTCTCAGTGCAACACTCCAGGGACTACACGATGTTCTTTCATTGCTAGACTGATGATCTTGGCTTTGATCACGCCGTTAAGATTCTACCTCCCAGTTTTTCCAAATCTGAAGTTACTGTTCTCCCTTTGTGGTGAGTCAGTAACTTACGGGGAGGTTGGTTCACACCCTGCTTCCCACCAGTCACCGGCTGTTCTAGCGCCTGCCCGTGGGAAACCACTGGGCATCACCGCCTCTGCAGGCTGGGTTTGCTTTTCAACCCAACAGTGAGCGCGTTGGCCCCCCCAGAGGCTGTGTCACCAGCACCTGCAGACAGGCAGTGCCTCTCAGGGATGAGACAAACAGCAAATAGGCTGGAGGGAGCTCAAGTTCTGATCCCAGCGTAGGCAAGGGTTCAGGGAGCCCCTCGATCGCGTCGAGTTCAGTTTCCATCTTTAAAGGAGAACAATGACCGTCTCTTCCTCCGAAGTCCTCATGGCATTGCGGTATGAGGTGTACAGGGGAACCGTGTAGACAGAGTGTATGGATCCTACGAGTGTTGGCTGAGGGAGAAGTGGTTTATTTCAGCAGGGGTCAGGGAAGCCCTCATGGAGGAGGTGGCAGCATGTGACATGATGGGGCCGCTTCAGGTCTATATCTCTTTTTTTTTTTTTTTTTGACAGAATTAGTAAGAGAGAGACAGAAAGAGAGTTATAGACAGTGAGAGAGGGAGACAGAGAGAAATGTCTTCTTTCCGTTGGTTCACTCCCAAAATGGCCGCTACAGCCGGCACTGTGCCAATCCAAAGCCAGGAGCCAGGTGTTTCCTCCCAGTCTCCTATGCAGGTACAGGGCCCAAGCACTTAGTCCATCCTCCACTGCCCTCCTGGGCCTCAGCAGAGAGCTGGCCTGGAAGAGGGGCAACTGGGACTAGAACTGGCACCCATATGGGATGCCAGCATTGCAGGTGGAGGATTAACCAAGTGAGCCATGGTGCCAGCCCCTACATCTCTTTGTTAAATCCCCCTCTGTGTCCTCAGCTTCCTGCTGGGTGTTCAGGGTTCAGTGGTGACAATGAGTTGGGCAGATCCTGGAGAATGAATTAACTGGGTCCATTGACAGGACTGAGCCCTAGTTCATCACATCAAGTAGAACAAGAACTGGGGACATGGAGTACATTTTACTAACTTCACACCCAAGCCTCCAGCAGAGCTCAGATCCTGAAGAGTGAATCTTGGCCAGGTCCTTAAAGAACAAACTTCAGCTGGGTCTCTGCAGGCTGTAGCCTGGGTCCTTTTAGATGGCACGGGGTTGGAGCTGTCCCACTTGCTCAGCCATCATCTCTTGGTCAGTGTTTGGCTGCTCTATGTCACATGGCCCATGCAAATGGAGGGCTTGGAAGAGGTTCACATGGAGGGCCAGGAGAAGGCCATCCCCTTTCTGGAAGTGACCCGGAACTACTGACCTTCAAGGCCCAAGCAGTTTCCATAGAGGATCCGACTAGAACCAGGAAGGGACAAAGACGGAGACCGGAGTCCACTCCCCACCACGTCCACCTCCTTTCTCCTTCTCAACTGCTGCTGCTGCTGCTTCTTCTTCTTCTTCTTCTTCTTCTTCTTCTTCTTCTTCTTCTTCTTTTGACAGGCAGAGTTAGACAGTGAGAGAGAGAGAGACAGAGAGAAAGGTCTTCCTACTGTTGGTTCACCCCCAGATGGCTGCTACGGCCACTGCTGTGCCGATCCAAAGCCAGGAGCCAGGTGCTTCCTCCTGGTCTCCCATGTGGGTGCAGGGCCCAAGCACTTGGGCCATCCTCCACTGCCCACCCAGGCCACAGCAGAGAGCCAGACAGGAAGAGGAGCAACCAGGACAGAATCCGGCGCACCGACCGGGACTAGAACCCGGTGTGCCGGTGCTGCAGGTGGAGGATTAGCCTAGTGAGCCATGGCGCCGGCTTCTCAACTGCTTCTAAGGGGCCCATGAGAGAGTGGGCAGCTCCTGACCCTGCGTGGTGAGGATCACAGTGCCTTTAACCATCGGGAACGAGCCCAGGCGTGGTCCCCAGGCCCGTTTAGAAGACAGCACTCAGGGAACAGCCTCAGAAAGAGATGGAGAAATATGGGGAATTAATTTCCCCGCAAAGCACTTCCGCCCAAGCTGTGCTAATGTTCTCCAGTTAAAGACTTTTCGAAACAGCCCACCAAAAATTGCAGCAATGCATTCCATTAACGTCTGCTTCACCCCACCCAGAGCCACAACTCTCAGCCCAATCACTTAATACGGCAAAACAGAAATCGCTGTGTTTCCTTCCCTCGTGGGGAGAAGGCGCGATGATCAAACAGGCAAAGTGTCCGTGCTCTCCAGGTGATGGGAAGGTCTCTGAGTTCCTGGGCTCCCACGCGGTTTCTGCGGGTACAGAAGCTTCTGCAGCCCACCCATCCCACTAGCATGGGAGCTCCCGGCTGCAAACCCAAGGTGCTTCTGTGGGGTTTTCCTCACAGCAGAGCTGAGCCGTGGGAGCCACAACTTTAGAAGCAAGGGAATGCCTTTCTTACTTAGATGGTGAGCCCGTTAAAGATAGGGCTGAGGCCAGCTCAGCTTTGTAACTCTAGTTCTAGCAAAGACTCTTCCACTCCAATGCTCATGAAAGTTTCATAAATTAAAAATGAAAGAAGACAGGAGAGCAGAGTCCAGTTCCCACATCCTCCTCCAGGATCCAGGTAACCACAGGCCCCACACTGGTGGATGGGGGAAGCCTTGATTTCAGCCATTTTTCCTCCACTGTCCCACAGCTCGTAGTAGACGATGCACCCAGCATTTGGACGATGACTTTGAACTTGAGTGCCGCACTGCATTTGCTGGGCTTTTCCAGCTCCCCTGGGGTCACAGAGGCCCTTGCAGATCTGGTGAGAACTCTTCCCCTCATCCCAAGAAAACACAAGTTCACTCCCATCCACTTGCTTGCATCCAATGTCTAGGAGTTTGCAGATTCTCTGAAACTATTCCCTACGCTCCAAGGCAGGGCTGTCTCCTCCAGCGTTAATGTCATGGCTTGCGTTTTGCTCCCCAGTCTGTGGAAGCAGATCCTGCTTCCAGCACGGACTTCACTGGGCCGCACTTCTTGAGTTGCGCTGTTTTCCTCCCTGGGCTCAGAGGTGCGCGATTCATTCTGAGCTGCAAATCTTCAGCTGTCGCGGGCTAACGAAAAAGCAGCAGACTTACAACCTTCTAGGACTGAGATATGCTACCACGTGCTGAGTGTGCGCATTATTCATTTTTAAAAATACGAATCCATTTTGCAAAGGCCGTAGATCCATCTTTGCAGTTGGGAAGAACAGGCTTTGGCTGTCTGGAAGGCTTTCTGGAAAGAATGTTCTGATGCAAGACTGTGCGGGGCTTCAGCGGCTTCCACAGCGGACATCCCTGTTAGGAGTTCCGGGAGCTTAGGGGAAGCATTTGAGGGGGAAGGGGGGATGCAGGAGCAACTTCGCCGTGCGGTACACCTGGGATATGATCGTGCCACAGGTACTAGCGATGAGATTCTGTGGGGTTTCATAAAACAGAGAGGCACCCGTGGGAACGCAGTCGAAGCTCCCTGGCTTCAGAAGCCTGCGGATCAGTAGAAAGCCTTTGGCAAGAATTCACTGTCCGGTTCCTTGCGGATGACCTCTGCTTGGCAAATGGCAGCCCTTGACCTGTGGCTGAGGACTGGCCCACGCTTTGTGTGGGTGGCATGTCTGTTTAGCCACAACTCCAGATGCTCACTGACGTGCATCGAAGCTATCGGGGCCTCACTGGTCAGAACAGGAGGCTGCACAGCACACAGACACACAGCGTCCTATGAGCATTTTTGGCTAGCTGTGGTCAGTTCCTGTCTCAAGGTCCTGACCAGGTCCTTGGGGGCAAGCGTTGAGCTGAAAACTGTTTGAGGTCCAGAGGCTCTCAAAGAGAAGTGCCCCATGGGGGTGCCAGACGACAGTGAACACCGGGGTGGGGGAGGGGATTTCTCGGAGCTCTTTGTAATCTGCAGAGGCCAGCCAGCTGCTGCTGGCAGGAACTCTTTGACTGAAGGAACTCTTCCTGAGCCCATTTCTTATAACCTCAAGTGCCCAGAGGAGGGAGACCCAGCCAGAGGAGGCTGAGTGGGGAGAACCATCTGGTCTCTGTTCAGTAGAGTCTAAAACCAGCCAGAGTGGGGTGCACCCTGGAGGAAGCTTGCATGTGGCACCTTCTCCTTGCCCCCAGAGGTAAATGAGCCACCGCTGAGGGGTTATTGCTCATCACTGAATTGAGGGAGACCAGGGTCATAAACGCGGCATGGAGAACATGGCGGGATCCACAAGGAACAGTCAGTACGAGCTGGGGAAGGCTCAGAGACTTCTTGTTTGCCATGGGAGACAAGGCCAGCTTGATGGACAGATAGGATCTGCAGAGGCACAAATTGGAAGGGGGAAGAACACAGACAAGGTCAGGTTCAGTTCGCTCTGGAGCCGCCTTGGAGAACATTCGAGCAGCTGTGAGAATCAAAGTCCAAATCCTGGTGTGCGTCAGAGTGGTGACCTGGGGACACCGTAACCAACGTAGCTTCCTGTAGCTGGACCCCGAGGACTCTGAGTTCATGGGTTTGGGCCTGGGCTCAGAGATCTGCATTTCCCACAAACAACCCAGATGATTCTGATGTTGGTTGTCCGCAGAGCACACCACGTGACACTCTGGCTTACCAAGCAGGGACAGGCCCTACGAATCCTGCACTCATGACTTAGGGAGAAGTGGAGCCTGAAGAGCTGGACCAAGATGGGGTGTGGATGGCCGGGGCACACAGGGAGAGGACACGGCAAAGGTGCTAGCGCTGATGGCACCCTCGACTTTCTCTCTACTGCATCACAGCTACCACCTGTGTGACCTCAACCAGCTCAGAGCCAGTGCTGGGCCCCATCTAGGAAGTCACCCTCCTCCCTGCCCCGGCTGCTCCCCAGGAGCAAGGCAAGGCAAGGCAAGGCGGGAAGTGACTCCTGGTGCTCACAAAGTAAGATACATCGCCACCTTCAGTTTCTGTGGTTTCTCATCTCTGTGGCCGGCTCGTGGAGGGACCTGTGCGTGGCCTAGATTCTGCCAAGATCAGAGTCTCCTTGAGAAAATGATGACCCTGGTGACCTCGCTCCCCGCCAGTGGAAGGTGGACATTGGTGCACACTGCCTTGCCTGTAATTTCACGGCGTCCAGTGGGAATGATCAGCTCAGCTGCTCTGGTTACAGGAGTCCAACTCCATTCCCACGCCTTCCGCAATGTTAGCGCTTTTCTCCGCTCAGCTTCTGAGCAGGCGGGGCCTGTCCCAGCATTACCACCAGGCCTCTGCTTTGGGATTCCTCGGTCACTGACTTTTGAGGGACTGTTTGCAGCCCTCTGTTTGAGCGGCCTACTTGCAGGTTCGTCTTGGGCCATCTTCTCAGATCCTGCCCTGTGCAGGGTGGGAGGGAGACGCCACACTTGCTTCCGTGTCGTGGTCTGCATGGATTTGAGAATGAGTGACAGCTTCATTATGCACCTGTCTGTCCACTCCAGCTCTTTGCTATGACTCCAGGGACTTCACCTCCCAAATTTGTCACTTCTGATGATTACAGCATTTAATTGGAAAGGCTTCAGGGATGCCTGTCACTTCTGAAACGGGGGAGAGAGACTGTCGATGAGAAACGTTCCTCATCTTCCCTGTGCACCTCCCACTTTTCCGGTCATCTGGATGTGCACCCAAAAAGTGTTCAAGTGTCACATGCCGTGCTGGGTAGTGGAGGCAGCGATGAGGGAGGTGACAGTCCTGGGAGAACACAGAAGAGGCTGATAGAAACATGTATGCAGATAAGAGAGGTCATTGTCAGGACAACCCAGGGAAAACAAGGCAGAGCCACAGGACAGACGTCTCTCAGGAGTCCTGCCTTCCGCAGGGGGGTCAAAGAAGTCTTCTTGGAGGTGGTGACATTTTGCCTGAGACCCCAAAGCTGGGGAGAGACCAGCCATGAAACAAAAGGACTGCCTCGTCCTCAACTGATCCCCCAAGGCTGGGCCTCGGCTCCTGTGAACGCTCGCCAAGTATCTTCTGAACAGAGCAGGCCGGTGCAGCCGTGATGGGAAGACACTTCTGTGTTTAACGCATGCTTCCCACTGTGGCATATGTCTCTCTTCATCTGCTGACAGGCCTGGGCTGTGTCGAGCCAAGATTCCTGACAGGCAGAGCTGCCTTGTCAAAGATGGAGGTGGGTGCTCAGAGCCCGAGACAAGCCAAGGGGACGGACAGATCCGTGCAGAGTCAGGCAAGGTACACCCACCTGGGTGCGTCTTCATTCCCACTATGTGCCGGAGGCTCCAGTCAATCCCGGGATAAAGCCTGGAGGTGTTTCTCCCAAGCTGATGGGTTTGGGGGAAGGAGCAGAGAGTCAGTAGCTTAGAAGAAGAGAGCCTTCGGGCCGGGGGACGCTCGGGGTCACTCCTCCTCCACGGAGCCCGGCAGGCTGGTTCCACTGCCACCGTCTCCTCTCAGCAGGTCCAGGAAACAGGCTGACCTCTGCATTCCGAGGAGTGAGCTGCTGGCCTTGAGCAGCCTCCCAGGTAGAACAGGAAGCCCGGCTCTGTGAAAGATCCTGCGGTCGGGGTGTGTGCATCCTGGGCTCACTGGGCCCTGGGGGCCAAGCTTCCTTCCGGAAGTTTCCAAGGGGTCTCCGGATTCAGGAGTCATCGCCGCACTGTGTGGATTTTACCTGACGTTGGTGCTCCAGGCTCTGGGATCCACAGCTTGGATCTGCCATCATGGGTGGTGATTACTGGTGATACACACCCCAGGCTTACACTCAAAATTTTACAAAACACCGAACAAATTTTTGGGAGAAAAAAACAAAATTCCTGCTTGACTTTTCAGGAAAACAGTCGGCAGACCCTGCCCATGAGGTCAACCTGTCGGCCCTTCCCAGAACATGACCACTGTCTGGGTCAAGGCCACTATTTCTATCTTTCTCTATACACTATGCTACTAACCTGTCTCTGTCTCCATTTTTATTAAAAGATTTATTTTGAAAATCAGCATTACAGAGAAAGAGAGAGAGAGAGATCGATTTTCCATCACTGGCTCACTCCTCATATGGCCATAACTGCCAGTGCTGGGCCAGGCCAAAGCCAGGAGCCAGGAGCTTCTTCCGGATCTCCCACATGGGAGGCAGGAGCCCAGATATTTGGGCATCATCCCATCATCCCCTGCTTCCCCGGGCCATCAGCAGGAGCTGGATCGGAAGTAGAGCGGCTGGGACATGAACTGGCGCCCATATGGGATGCAGGTATCGCAGGAGACAGCCTTACTCGCTGCACCACAACATCGGCCCCTCTGTCTCCATTTTTGCACCTGTCTAATCCATGTTCACCCCCCTGCCTAGAATCCTTCCATTAAATTTGGACTAAAACATGAAATCCTAACAATGCCTAGAAGATTCTGACCGTATTTCCTAGAAGAGTCTCCCCACCCTCCCCCACGGTCATTGCCTTCTCAGTACTTGGCATCGAGTCGGTGGGTTCTCCCTACCTTGTCGACCTTGGCCTTGGCCGTGGGGCCTGTTTTGACTGACGGGCTTGGGCAAGTGTGATCATTGCAGAAGCTTTGGATCTGTTCAGACAGGGAGAACACACCTCAGGCCCCCCTGGGCCAAGGAGGATGGAAGACACAAGGTGCAGAGTGAGCGGGGCCTGCAGCCCAAGGCCAAGTCCAGCAAAGCTCAGCAGAACCTCTGACGCCCCCTGACGGTGAGTGGGATGGCAGTGGCTGCCCGTGCGAGCGCCTTCCCGCAGGGGTGGTTGGGGACTCAGCCTGATTCCGGCACTGACCGCTTGCATGCTGTGTCGGATCACCATAGCACTGTTTTATTTGGCTCCTTCCTCATCAGTTTCCCCCACCAGTTTGTGAACTCTGTGAGGGCAGCAATCATGCCTGCGCTGTCCCCACTGTATCCCTAGACCTGCGGACGGCGCTGGCCACAAGAGCAGTTCGGGGAACAGTGGCTGACTGGGTGTTTACTTTGCAATCACCCTGCACACAACTCATGTGGTGTCCACAGCCACGGGGTCTCCTAAAGGCACGAGCAAGATAAGTCTGCTCAAGTTCACGGTCCCGTCCTCTCTCTAGAGAAAGCAGGATGGAGGCCATGACCAAGACTGTGGCAAATGGAGGGAAAATCTTGACTCTGGTCAACTTTATTAGAAAGAAAAAGTAGGGGGCAGTGCCTTGGCCGTAGCAGGTAAAGCTGCCACCTGTGGTGCCAGCATCCATTATGGGCGCCGGTTCAAGTCCCGGCTGCTGCACTTGAGATCCAGCTCCCTGCTATGGCCTGGGAAAGCAGTAGAAGATGGCCCAAGTGCCTGGGCTCTTGAACCCACATGGGAAACTTGGAAGAACATTCTGGCTCCTGGCTTTGGACCTGCCCAGCTCTGGCCATTGTGGTCATTTGGGGAATAAACCAGCAGATGGAAGATCTCTCTCTCTCTCTCTCTCTCTCTCTCTCTCCCTCTCTCTCTCTGTTTCTAACTTTGACTTTTAAATAAATAAATAATTATTTTAAAAAAGAAACAGTAAATTACTTATATCCTTTTTTATCAGAAACCATGCATGTGCATGGCACCTGCCCACCGAGGCTGAGAGACACTGTACAAGGCTGCTAAAGCTGGGTGTGTGGCTGGGGGGAGCTTGGGTCCCATCTCAGTCCATTTCCAAAGATCCGGACACGGCGGGCACAGAAGAGCAGCAGCAAGCTGAGGCCACTGGCTCCCTGTGCCAAGCAGACTTTGATTTCTTTCCAGATTTTTAGTTTGCGAGCTAAAAATAAGCCGTGCAGTAATTAAAGGGACGATAAGAGATGTGGAGAACATGCAAAGATATAAATCAAAAGAACATAAAAATAATGCATGTGTGTGTGTGTGTATGTGTGTATGTGTGTGTGTCCATCGGGGAGGGAGGAGACATAGTGCATAAATCTAAACTCATAGAGGAACAGAACTGCTTTGTCCCAGGCATTAATCAAGTGAATGTCCTTTATCATCAGAGTGGTCCGGTGAGCCTTGTTACACAGCCACCTTGCATTTCATCAGGGGGGAAGATAACGAGAACAAGAGGCAAGCCCAGGGGAGGGGGAGGAGGCCGCTGCCACGCTCGGGCTGGCCGGGGACAATTCAGAGTAGCCTGAGACAGAGCCAACGGAACCCTGCTCCTGTCAGTTCCTGGCAAGCATGGGCATTCCACCCTGCGACCCAGGGTGGCACCCAACCCTGGAGTCACGGCTTATCCAGATGGCTCAAATAATTTGTTCCTCACAAAGTTTTGTTTATTTGAAAGGCCAAGTTACAGACAGAGGGAGAGGTAGAAGAAGAAGGAGGGAGGGAGGGAGAGAGAGAGAGAGATCTTCCATTTGCTGGTTCACTCCCCAAATGGCTGCAATGGCCAGGGATGGCCAGGCTGAAGCCAGGAGCCAGAAGCTTCTTCCAGGTCTCCTATGTGGGTGCAGGGGCCCAAGCACTTGGGCCATCTTCTATTGCTTTCCAAGGTGCATTTTCAGGGAGCTGGAATGGAAGTGGAGCAGCCGGGACTCGAACTCGTGCCTGTATGTGATGCTGGGATCACAGGCAGTGGCTTGGCCCATGATACCATAACACCAGCTGAGAGCAGAGAGATGGAGCTGTAGGTGACACTGGGGACACATGTGTCCCTAGGGCGGATGGTGTGAGAGCAGCATCTGTATGCAGCCACAAAGGGGATGGGGTAGGAGGTGTTAGGACCATGGAGGGGCTGGGGGCGGGGGCAGGGGCAGCCTCATCCCCTCAGCAGCACAGCTGCTTCCAACCTTCCCACCCTTGTCTCCTTTGCCTGCCGCAAATGCAAGGCCTGGAACCTTAGCACCAGGGAGTGACTCTGTGAGAGCCTTCCGGTCAAAGAGACACCCTGGGAAATGGGTTTGCTTCTCTGGACTCACACCTGCCTCCCTGCTGGCCATTGTCCTGCTGGCACCAGAACACAGCACTTAATCTTTTTCGGCAGAGCGATGACCAGGAGTAAGATGCAGAGGGAAGCCGGTGCCATGGCTCAACAGGCTAATCCTCCGCCTTGCAGCGCCAGCATACCAGGTTCTAGTCCCAGTTGGGGCACCGGATTCTGTCCCGGTTGCCCCCTCTTCCAGGCCAGCTCTCTGCTGTGGCCCGGGAGTGCAGTGGAGGATGGCCCAAGTGCTTGGGCCCTGCACCCCATGGGAGACCAGGAGAAGCACCTGGCTCCTGCCTTCGGATCAGCGTGGTACGCCAGCTGCAGTGCGCTGGCCATGGCAGCCATTAGAGGGTGAACCAATGGCAAAGGAAGACCTTTCTCTCTGTCTCTCTCTCTCACTGTCCACTCTGCCTGTCCAAAAAAAAAAAAAAAAAAAAAAAAAAAAAAAAAAACATGATGCAGAGGGAGGCAGGGATGTCCACACCGGCATGCACACAGCACCAGTCCCGGGGCAGCTGCCCACCTGCCGACTTCCTGTCTTGGCACGGGAAGGTGAACTGGTGGTCAGGTTACCACACCTGTCTGAACTTTGCTTTGCTCGTCTGTGAATGGGGTGACAGTGGGACTTCCTCACTGGTTTCGGGGGAAGATAAGTCGCTCCAAACAGCACATTTGGAAGAGAGGAACCACGCTATGTGTTAGCTCCTCCTGTTTTTATACTGGTCTACTAGGAGATAGCATGGTGGGCAGAGCTGGACGACGGACGGATGGGCTCAGGGTCGTCCTCAGCTCCACAGAACCTTCCCAAAGCAGATCGTGCTGGGGACACAGGCTGTGTGTGGAGAAGAGAGATGCTGCGTTCATTGCTATCTCGCGAGCTCGGGGACAAGGAGAAGACGAGTCCATGGCTTCATCGGGGATGCTGTTTTCTCTGCGCACCTTTGAAGTCTCCTGGACACATTGAGCGTGGCCATGAGAACTGAATGGGAGACAGGACGGCTTAGAATGAAGAAAAATGGACCAAGACTGGGGCGGGGTGAGGGGAGAGGAGGAGGAGGAGGAGGAGGAAGGGGAGGCGGAGGGGGAGGGGAGGAGGAGGAGGGGGAGGGAGAGGGGAGGAGGAGGAGGAGGAAGGGGAGGCGGAGGGGGAGGGGAGGAGGAGGAGGGGGAGGGAGAGGGGAGGAGGAGGAGGGGGAGGGGAAGGGGGAGGGGGAGGGGGAGGGGAAGGGGGAGGGGAAGAGGGGGAGGGGAACCGGAAGAAGAAGATGTTGATAAGAGCAGGAAGAACAAGAAAATGAAGAAGGAGGAAGAGTTCTCGGCACCGAGGGAGGGCTGCACATCACTCCTGGTGGTCCCAGTGCACAGAGGATCAGAGCTGAAGAACCTCAGCCGCATTTAACCCGATTATTGGTCCCCTTTGGTGCTAAAGGAACTCGGGATCAAATTCGGGCTGCGCCACCTTGGAGCTGTGTGCTGTCAGATGAACGACGTAATTAGCGTGTGGCTCAGTTTCCTTGTTTGCAGAACTGGCTGCGTGAGGCGGACAGAGACAGCCTGGCTGGGGTTTGGTGCCGTGGTGACACCGCTGCTTGGGCCACGTGTATGGCTGGGCTGGAGTCCCAGCACTCCTCCCGACTCCAGCTCCCTGCTGAGCAGCAGGTGATGGCTCAAGTACCTGAGCCTCTGTCATCCATGTGGGAGACCCGGATGGAGCTCTGGGCCTCTGGCTTTGCCCTGGCCCAGCTCTGGCTGTTGCAGGCACTTGGGGAGTGAGCCAGCCCTGACTCTGTGTCTGTAAAATTAAATTATAATCCTAATAAACAAATTGCACAGTGCCTGCCTCTCAGCAGGTGCACACAGCATGAATTCAGCCCCTGCCTCCTGCCACGCCCACTCCTGCAGCCCTTTCTCCATCACCGGGATCTGCCGCCTGCCTGCGAGCACTTGACTTCTCTCCCCATGGAGTTCTCTGGCCTGGCTAAGCTGCCCCCAGGCCCACAAACGTCTTCCCATTGCCGGGGAGGGGAGGAGGGGAGAGGGGAAGCCACAGTGTCAGCCACAGGGGCACGGAGGAGGCAACAGCTCCCTGCTCATTCTTCACCGTGGGTTTGTGGCCAGTGGGAGTAAGGATGCCCTCCGTGCATGGACAGCAGGAGGAGAGAGGAGAGGTGGCAGGCGGGAGCCCACTCATCACCCAGCACCTGCCAGCAGGGGGAGGTGAGGCCCGGCTGGCCACGGGCAGCTTCAGGCAAGTCTGACGCCTGCAGGGAGGCTGCCCCTCAGCTGTGCTCCTGCCTCCGCTCACCAGACATCCATCATTCTCTGCCGCCCGCGTCTGCCAACCCTGAGGACTCGACCTCCCTCATCATCTCGCCTCCTCCTCACAGCCTGCATGGTCCCTGAACCAAAGCCCCAGGAGGGTCTCCGGGCAGAGAAGGCTCAGCCATCTGGACAACTTTTCTGGAGCCTTCCCTGGTCCACAACCAGATCCCCTGGCATCTCTGCCCGCCTGCCCCCTCGCTGTGTCCCCTGCAGCCAGCACCGGGCTGGAGCGCTCAACAGCGGGACCCAGCACAAGAGGCAAAGGTGTGAGCTGCAGGGTGAGGTGCAGGCATCGCGTATTCTCACGGTCGCTGCCCCGGGAGGTGACAGCCCAGAGCCACGGCAGCAGGTGTACCGACACCTGCCTTCGGCACCCTCGTGGTGGAGACGGGGCAGCCCCTTCTTTGGTTGGCACAGCCGAGACGGCCCTGGAGGAGAGGGGCCATTTTTGCAGTCTTGCTGGGCTGCCCCCGATCGGCCACCCCAGGCCCAGCTGTCCTGCTCTCTCACCAGGGCAGTGCGGGAGCTTCTGTCCGGGCAGGGTCCACTTTGTTTTCTGCCCAAGCCATTCCCCTGGAAGCCGTCCGAATCCCAGCTCACGGGTTTCCTGGATTGGTTTTGTAGACTTTCCTCCAAAGTACCCCTTGAGGCATCCGGGACACGCACTGAGCTACATGTCCATTCTGAACGCATGGGACTGTGAACTTCGGAAAGCTGGTGGGGGGGGGGGTGGGCTTCAGGAGATCAGTCTCTCAATGTCAAGGTGTTCAGAACAAACAACTGCTGCTGCTGTCTCAGCGGCTCAACTGTTCCCTCTCCTCCACCTTCCCACCCCGCCATTGTCAACACTTCAACCCTGCCATTGGTAACACTGTAACCCTTGCCTCATGGCCCTAAGATGATTGCTGCAGCACCTGACATATCTGCATTCCAGCGTAACATTTCAGAGTGAAATGAGGGGGTTAGTGGTGCCAGAATGGTCTGATCTGCTTTTATTTAGAAATGAAAATATTCTCTTTTTTTAAAAAAAAGATTGATTTATTTATTTGAAAGGCAGAGCTGCAGAGAGAGGGAGAGAAAGAAAAAGAGAGATCTTCCATCCACTGGTTCAATCCCCCCCCCCCCCACATGGCTGCAACAGCTGGGGGCTGTGCCAGGCTGAAGTCAGGAGCCAGGAGCTTCCGGGTCTCCCACATGGGTGCAGGACCCCAAGCCCTGGGCCATCTTCTGCTGCTCTCCTAGGTGCATTAGCAGAGAACTGGATGGGAAGTGGAGCAGCTGGGACTTTAACTGGCACCCATGTGGGATGCAGGTGACGCAGGCAGTGGCTTTACCGGTTATGCCACATGCCGGCTCCATGGAAACATTACCTAAGATTGGCATCCCTGGAAGGCTGGTGCTTAGGCCTCATCCATCAGGAGATGGTCACATGACTGCGTGGCGCTGCGTGGAGGGTGGGCAGGAAAGTCAGTGAGCACGGAGAAAGGCCAATGGGAAGAGACTTCGCCTGCACCATCTGCCACCGACCCATCGAGGAAATGGAACCGAATGCCTTCAGAGTTCCAGCGGCCAGCGAGTCTCTCCCCCGGAAGCTCCTATTATCCCAGGCTCCCCTGGGCAGCATGGACCTCATGCACTCCCAAATTCATGAGTTGGGTTTGCAAGCGCTAACAGAAACAGCAGCATGGGCAGCGGGCATTGCCCTCACAGTTGCGATGCCTACGTCCCATATCACAGTGCCTGGGTTTGATTCCTGGCTTCAGCGCCTCACTCCTGTTTCCTGCTGACGCAGGCCTTGAGAGGCAGCCGATGATAGGTGAAGTGGTTGGGTGCTGGCCATTCTTATGGGAGATCTGGATGGTGTTCCTGGCTTCTGGCTTTGGCCTCTCCTAGCTCCTACTACTGCAGGCATTTGGGGAATGAATCAGTAGAAGAGAGCTCTCTGTCTCTCAGATAAATAAATATTTAAACTACGAGCGTGAGCATGGGGTTTGGCACGGCGGTGAAGAGGCTGCCTGGCCTGCCTGCAGCCATAGTGTAGGTCAAGCCCTGGCTCCTCCCCTTCTGGTCCAGCTTCCACCTAACGTGCACCCCGGGAGGCAGCAGACGATGGCTCAAGTACTTGGGGCACCGCCACCCACGTGGGAGACCCGGATGGAGCTGCAGGCTCCTCTCCTGGCTCTGGCTTGGCGCAGCCCTGGTTGCTGTGGGCATTTGAGGAGTGAGCCGGCTGCCAATAGGAAATCTTTGTCCATCCTTTGCTTATGTATCTGCATTTCAGACAAAATGAAGTATCTGAAAATGAAAATATAATAAAGAGCGAGTCTCAAGCTCAGCCGTGTTTCTGCCACTGTCAGTGGATTAAACCTTCCGTCAGCTCACTCAGGGCTGCTTTGGAGGAGCGGAGTTCCCCGTCCCCTCCCCCTCCCCTCCCCCTCCCACACCCACCACAAAGCCGTGCACAGCCCACTAGCAAAAGTTCCGTGCATGTGCACAGCCAAGGTGATGAAAGCAACCACAGGTCCGCAAAGCTGAAGACTGAAAATTCAGGCCAGTGTAAAGAAAATCCAAGCGGTGAGTGTCATCGTCCCAAACCCCTCACCCAGAAGGTCAGGTCCATCCTGGGTCCCCAGGACTTGGTCCCCCCAGGAATGTTCACGCGGGCAACCTGGGCGCATCCTCAGAGGACGCAGAAACCCTTTCTCTGGAAGCTGCATTGCTCTCCTGGGAGTTTTCTCCTTTAATTGCAAGACTGAGCCCAGGGGACCAGCAGCACCGGTGACGTCACGGACAGTGGTTAATGATGGCCGTCATTCACGCGTGCCATGGGGCGAAGCACTCCACCTGGGTGACACAATTCAGAATCCTCATGGTGGTCCCAGAGAGTGTCTCCACTTCACAGATGTGAAAAGTTGGAGCTGGGATTGCACAGCCTGCCCCGTAGCCTGCCATGCTCTTAATGCCACTGGCATTCAAGTTTAATCCCAGCACTGTCTTTCAAGAGGCAACCAAGGTCAGCCAAGGTCATTGGATCCAACGTGACGGGTGCCCCTGGGACACACGCAGAGCAAGTGTGTAGAGAGATGTCAGTGTGCAAGGCAGAGACAGGCCTCAGGAGCTGGGACCAAAGGACCCGTGGTGTATCTGTCAGCTTTGTTAGTACAACCAAGTTTGGGACCCCTGGTGGGGTGTCTGGTGGGGGCAGTGGGTGGAGAACCACAAGGAGGTCCAGCAAGCAGACAGGGGCTGGGCAAGCTCAGTTTTTCTAGCCAACCCTCCAACAAGAACACCTCCCCCTAAGGACCTCCCACAAGACCCCACCTGCTAAGCACCATACTTGGGTCGTGTTTCCACTCTCTGCACCAATCATTCACAAATGTGGGGTTTAAAGCTCTGAGAGTGTTCAGGAGTCAACTCATCATGAAATCACAGCACCTGCCGAAACCTTGATCTTGAACTCCAGCTGTCAGCGAACGAGACTGTAAGGCTCTTGCTTAAGCCATTACAGTGCGTGGCATGTCTTGATGGAAAGTGATAGAAATGTGGGCCTTGCTCTTAGCTGGAAGCGATACTGGGACATGGAGCAGCATGGGGTGGTGGGGCGGAGGGAGAGAAAAAGAGAGAGAGAGAGAGAGAGAGAGAGAGAGAGAGAATGAACCAGAATGTAGCTCCTGACCCACCGTTACGTGTTGTTCTAGCTACTTCCATCTAACTTCTGCCTCCCATGCTGGAGTAGAAGCCAAGGCCATGGTCATGGTGATGGTCATGGCCCCAGGCCCTTCTTGCTGCCTCTAAGTGAGCTCATAGCTGACCTCCCATTGCACCACTCTCCTGCTTGCTGTAGCTGGAGGGACCGACGCCGCAGGACCTGCTACATAATTTGCAGGGTCCAGGGCGAAAGGGAAATTCTGAGCCACTCGCTCAAGAACCAGGAAGGATTTCAGGACGGCGGGAGCTGAGAATTCCACCAAGCACAGAACCTTCCGAGCGCAGGGCCCTGCGGGACACCACGAAGACGAAGCCAGCCAGCCCCGTGTTAGGCGTGGACGACGTGCTGGTGGGAATCTTGAGAGTGAGCCTTCCACTCCCACAGGAAATAGACCACGGATGCAGAGGGGGCAGACTCTCTGCTGGGCCAGGGATGTGGGGTCCTCCTGCAACCCGTCCACGGAGTACTAGCCTCTTGGGCCTGCGTCTTGATCAATTTCCCGAGCCAGCTGTCATACCACTGGCTTCTGCGTTCTACACTGAGATAGAATTAAAACACTCCACAATTAACCCGCATACAGTATGCAGCTCAACGCTTTGGGGGACATCTACAGAATCACGCAAGCGTCACCACAATCGGCAATTCCAGAATCCCCCTTCCCCACTGCAGGTCACGCCCCATTTCCCCTCACTCTGCCTCTTCCCCCCGCCCACCACTACAGGAAGCAACCCGGGTCCACCTCCTGCATCTGGGGACCTGGATGCTTTCTACAAGTGGAATCTTCCAGGTGGATGTGGTGCTATGGTGCGGAGCCCATGTGGCTGCTGTGTTCATGTCCACGAAGAGTGTGGACCCGTGATCTGGTTGAGGTGCCCGCAGGTGGACCAGTTGGCCTGTAGGTCAATGGGCCCTTCAGAGGGTGGTTCTTGTGAGAACGCTGGTTGCGAGAGCCTGGCAGGGGCCCGGCTGTTCTCCCTCTACTTCTTGGCTCACGGTGTGTTTGCTCCTCCACACACACTGCACCACTGCCTTCCCACAACCTCACCAGACCAGTGGGGCCCACCCGACCTTGGACTGAGACCCTCCAGAACCGTGAGCCTAAATTAGTGTCTTCCTTCCTCAGCAGCTCCTCGTAGGGGTTCTGGTACAGTGACGCACAGCTGACTGCCAAACGGGTTTTGCGACTGACTTCCTTGACCAAGCATCCTGCTTCCAACTTCATGCTTGCACTGTGTAACCATCTCATTCCATTTTACTTTATGATCTTAAATAATGTATGTATTTGAGAGGCAGAGCGACAAGGAGGGAGACAGAGCGAGAGAGATCTTCCATCTGCTGGTTCCCTCCCTAAATGGCCACAACAGCCAGGTCTGGGCCAGGCCAAAGACAGGAGCCTGGAATTTCATTCAGGTCTCCCACGTGGGTGGCAGGGGTCCAAGTGCAGGGGCCAGCACCTGCTGCTTCCCCAGGCGCATGAGCAGGGAGCTGGATGGAAAGCAGAGACGCCGGGTCTTACGTCGGCACTCACGTGGGATGCCAGGGTCGCAGGCAGCCGCTTAGCTTACCATGCCCCACGCCAGCCCCCGTTTTGTTCTATTGCCAAGTGGTCTTGCCTTGTGGAGCTGCATCTTACTTGGCTACTCATTGGCGCATAGGCACCTGGACTGTTTCCACTCGTTGGTGCTGCTGTGAACACTTACATGCAGGTGTCACAGGGACGCATGCATTTGGTCCTCTGTAGTGTGTACTGGGTGCGCAACTTCTGGGCCATGTGGTTGCTCTACATTTAATTGTTGAAAACCTCCAGATGGATTTTTTTTAAGATTATTTATTTATTTATTTCTGTGAAAGAAAGGCAGGGTGATGGAGAGAGAAATCACCTTTCTCCACTGGCTCACTCCCTACACAGCCACAACAGTCAGGGCTGGGGCAGACCATAGCCTGGAGCCCGGAGCCTGGAGCCTGGGACTCCATCTGAGTCTGCCGTATGGGTGGCAGGGACCCAAACATTGGGGCCATCATCTGCTGCTTTCCCAGGAGCATCAACAAGGAGCTGGATCTGACACAGAGCAGCCGGGACTTGAACCAGCGCTCCGATATGGGAGACCGGCATTGCAGACAGCAGCCTGACCTGCTGCGCCACCACGCCAGGCCCAGCCAGACTCCGCTCCAAAGTGGTGGCATCATTTTCCAAGCTCGCCGGCCTTGGAGGAGGGCTCCCATTTCTCTCCATTGCCGACAGTGCTCCTTGTTCCCCGAGTTTTGGACGACAGCCGTGCGAGTGGGTGTGAAGTGGCTATCTCACGGTGGATTTTTAATTTGCATTCCTGCGTGATGAAGGATGCCGGGCATCCAATGTTGATCAGCCCCAACACGCTCCCATCAGATGTGTGCCCACTCAGACCCTTGGCCCAGTGTCGGCTTGGGTCGAGCTGTTCTCCCCACGCCGGCTGCACCTGCTACCATGGTTCTGTTTCCAGTCACCCTAGACATTGGGGCATTTGCTCTTAAAATGAAGAGCACGTCTCTGCTGTGAGTTTGGCTTCGAAAAATAATTTAAAATCTGGGGACTTGACAAAATGCCTTGATAGAGTCTGCAAATCCAGACGGGAAAACCGAGACTTCTGGGAATTGTTTTGTCTGAAAAAGCTGAAGCCCAATTACTGCTCTGTGAAAGAAGAAAAGAGAAGAAACGAAAAGAAGCCACTGGAAGTGCCGTTGAGTCCTGGGTACTATTTGCTAATTACTGTTTTGCTCCCCAAATCCTTCTTGGCTCTGTGAGCCCTTCCATGCTGTTGGTCGCCCTGGAGAATAAATAAACTCGTTTGTCTGACCTCCTTCCCCAGCAAGGGCAGATGGGAATTCCATGGGGAAATTAGAGAAACAGCACTGAACTTCTTGCAAGGTGATTCTCTCCCGCTGCTTTCCCCCAGGGCTGCCCTCTGACATGAGCATCCACTGCTTTCCAGGCTAAATTCTTCCCCAGAGGTCGCTCTGCAGCCCGAGCTGGCTGCAGGCGTCAAAGGTGAGCTCACCTGCAGCGAAGGAAACTCGGGCTCCTGGACAGGGCAGGAAAGGAACCCACCAGGGAGACCTGGGGCTGCTGCAAGCTGGCCTGGCTCGCGCTGAGAACCAGGTCCCTGGAGCTGCAGGTGCAGCACGCCCCGGGAGCAGGCGGGGATAGTCAGAGCCCAGGGGGCTCCCTGCCTGTGCTGAGCAGGGCTGCAGTCTCCAGAGGACTCAGAACAGCCTTTAATGAGGCTCGGTGGCCGGCGTCCCCAGGAGGACAGAGATCCATGGTAACGGCCTTGCAGAGCAAGACGCTTGCCTACGCTTGGGCACAGAGGCCTAGAAGGTAGCCGTAGGGATAAGGTTTAATGACTCATTCAAGCCCGTAGGAAAGACCAGGGGACCTCCTGGTCTAATACATCTCAGCTTGGCGGTGCAGTGCCTGGAGAGATTTCCAAGCTCTTCCTTGGTGGGAATTCTGTGCACACACTGATGAATGTGTTTCAGAGAATGCGCGATGTTCTGTGCCCTCCCCAGTGGCCGAACCCAGTGGTGCCTCCTAAAGGGGCACGGGGTTAGCAAAAGGTCTGCGAAAGAAGCTGCTCACAGAACGGAGCACAGAGGGGGAGGCAGCAGGTTTCCGAAGGTAGCAAAAGTGTTCATGGCCATGCACCTTGGGAGAGATAAACGCAGCGTTAAACAGATGTAAGAGCGCTACATGAACGGTGTGCGTGTGCAGAGTGGGGAGGCGGGGTGCTGCTGCCAGGGTGACCCGCTTTGCTTGGTTTGCCCAGGTCTTTCCCTGGACGCCCCATGTCCCAGGAACCCACTCTGTGCCAGGCCCCCTGGGGACTCTCCTCACTACGCCAGTCCCCTGTGGCCTCCCATGGGATTCTCCAGGGCTCCACGGAGCCATGTGACCCAGTGGATCAGCTGTCTCTCATTCATTTCTTTACTTCCAGTGCCAAGCTCCGTGCCCAGGTTAGGGAAAGCACTGCATAAGCATCGCTTGAATTGAAATGACCTGGCATCCCAGAATGTTCTTTATGGTTCACTGGCAAAGAAGAAATACCAGGAAGAGCAGGAAGGAGGGATGGTCCACGTCAGCCTTCTAGAAGGTTCCAGCTTCCAGGCCAGATGTTTCATGTGTGTTTCTTCAGGAAACCACAAGGTAGGACTTAGAGCCGGGACAGTGAGCTGGGTCTAGGAGCCGTTAGGCCAGAGCAGGTGAGGCTGCCTCCAGCATCCTTGGGGCTTTGACCTTGTGTATATGCATGTGCGTGTATGTATGTGCGTAAGGATATGTGTGTATGTAGAAGTTACATGTATGCATGTGTGCATGTATGTGCACAGGGATATGCGTGTGTATGTAGAAGTATGTGTATGCATGTATGTTTATGTATGGGCACACATTTTTGTACACATACATATTACATCTCTTGTGTATGAGCACATATGTGTACGTGTGCACTTCGTGTGCAGGCATGTGTGTGTGTGTGCATATGCATCTCAGTTGTCTGCACCCTTCAGATTCATGGAGAAGAAACTGGGTTAAAGGATTTGCAGACTTAAAGGCTAACATCGCTCTTTCTGTAAACCTAACTAAAGTGACTCCTGGGTAAGTTTGCTTTGAAGAAATGGATGAAACCAAGTGAGAGGAGGCTTCTAATGACAGAGAGTCAGTTGGCAATGATCCGTGATCGTTCCAGGAATATCCAGCGGAACTGACTTCAAGGGCCTTTGACTCAGTGTCCCAAGGTAAAGTGGGACAGTGTGGGTTTCCAACTGGGCTTGACACACTCCAGATGTGCTAGGCTTGAATCCTGGCTACTCCTGACCTTGGGGAGCCTGCCGAACCCCAGTTCCATGCTTCTGTTTCTGCTTTGTCCTGTGGCCCTCATCCTACACAGTCTTTGCTGCTGGTTTGAGGTCCACCTCCCTTGGCCAGGGCCACCTCCTCTGTTTCTTTCCCTGCCCATCCCAGCACCCAGAACACAGTGAATGTTCGCTCAGGGAATGGATGTGCCGTTTCGTGTAAGCCTCATTCAAGTCTCAGAGCTGGGCATCACTACCTGGTTTGGGTGAAGAAAATGACTCGTTCCTGCTCGGACTCCGGTCTGTGGACCCAGGCATCACCTGCAGGAGCTGTGGATTCCTCTGGAATACTCCAGAGCCCTGGCAGTCATGGACGAACAGGAGGCACCTCCTTCAATCTCTCAAGGAGAAGCTCCGAATGAGAACTCTTAAAATAGAGGTGAAAACTTCCTGCCATCACATGTTTTCCTGTAAGGAGCATCCAAACGCTCCAGCCCTCGCTCCCTGCCTCGGTGCCGATGTGATTGGCAGACTTGGGATAAGGGATTGGGGCCGCGTCACTTAGCTCCGTCTTCCTCTCTCAGTCTGTCTGCTCTGGGCGTGCAATTGTCTGCGTGCTGCCAAGCAGTCAGGTGTCTTTAGTATTTCAATGACCCTGGAAACATTTGAAGAAGTAATATGGCAATTCCGTGTCAACATTCATAATGTGCCAGACATTAGCATCCTCTGAAGCCTGGAAGCCCATGATAAATATAAACTAGGAGGCCATTTTGAAAACCTGTGTGAAGGCTCATAGTTTTCCAAAGCACACATTATCCACCTCCTGGCTGACGCTGTGCAGCACAGTAGACTCTGGTTTGGAAGCACCCTTCCCACCCCACCCTCCCCCCCCAAAAAAAAAACAAAACAAAAAAAACCAGGTGCTTCTGAGGTTAACGATTACCAGTTAACAAAAAATACGGCAGAACAGACATGAAGTGATATCACATGTGGCCCAAAAAATATGCAGAATGCTGGACATTTATAGAGTGAATGATTCAGTTTCTTCAACAAGTAAGTGGCCAAAGATAAAACAAATAAAAATAGGGAGAAGAAAACCATAGGTTAAAAAATCCCAAGCGATAGACCAATGAAATGCAACACGACACACTGGTTTAAGTAAATTAGCAGTTTAAAAGAATTATAATATAGGATACTTGAACAATGACTAGACATCGGCTCAGAGGAAAGCATCATGGTTAATTTTCGGGGTGGGGGTGATAAGGAAACTCTCATGTTATTCATAGGAAGAATCCTCATCATTAAGGCATGCACCCCTACTTCTAAACAATGCCTCCATGACTCTGATGGGCCCTGCCCAAGGAGGTGAATCGGGTTGGAGGGATCGGGCCCTGCCTGTGATCTCACATTTTTCTGTAAAGGAATGTTAGCTCAGAAATAGCCGGGCTTCCGCCTACCTCTCCCTCAGTGGCTGAGTAGATACACATCGGAGGGTTTTGCTGAGAGTTACAGAACGTCTGAGAGTTCATTCCAAAATTAGTTGCAGGAGGGTGGCATGTCAGGCTGCCTCTGGGACGCCTGTGTGCCCCAGGGGTGCTGGTGCAGGTCCCTGCCGACGCACCTGGGAAGGCAGCAGGCGATGGCTCGGGTCCCTGGGCCCCTCCCATCCACATGGGAGATGAGTATGATTCTAGGTTCCTGGCTCTGGCCTGCCCCAGACCTCAGTGTTGGGGAGTGAAGCCAGCAGATGGGAGATATCCCCCCTCTTAGTCTGCTTCTCCCTCTCTCTGTGCCACTGTGCCTTTCAAATAAGTAAATGTTTAAAAATAATGTGGAGGGCACAGTGAGTGGGAGTTGAGGTCAGGCAGAATTGACCACGAGTTACTAATTACCAAAGCTGAGGAAGAGACACAGGGAAATCTAGCATGCGGCTCTTCTAACTTTGTAGATGCCCGAGAAAGAATGTAAGTACTTTAAATGGCATTGTGGCTGTGCCTTAATAATTCACCTAGCCTTTTAGAGACATGCGTGGAGGAAATAAATGACATATGGGATTTATTTTAAAATAATTCAGAGTTGAGTGTGTAGTGGCTAAAATACAGTGGCCCTACATTGTTAACTTTGAAGATTCTTTGCATGATTTTCTCTGTTTGAAATTAGTTGTAGGGGCACTATAAAGCCACTGCCTGCAGCACCAGCATCACATACGGGCACCAGTTCAAGTCCCAGCTGTTCCACTTCCAATCCAGCTCCCTGCTACTGGCCTGGGGAAGCAGTGGAAGACGGACCAAGTGCTTGGGCCTCTGCACCTCTGTAGGAAACCCAGAGGAAGCTCCTTCTTGGGTCCTGGCTCCTGGCTCCTGGCTTCGGATTGGCTCAGCTCCAGCCCTTGCACCCGTTTGGGGAGTGAACCAGTTGATGAAAGATTTCATGCTCTCTCTCCCTCTGTAACTCTGCCTTTATTTAAAAAACAAATAATTTCTAATAAAAACTCTTAAAATGGGGGGGAAAGGAGGAACCACTTCCTAAAGCTTAGTTCATGAAACTGATACACACAACTTAGATCACAAAGCCATACCAAGATATTTCTTTTTTTTTTTAAAGATTTATTTATTTATTTGAAAGACAGAGTTACAGAAAGGCAGAGAGAAAGAGAGGTCATCCATCGGCTGGGTCACTTCCCGAATGGCCCCAACAACTGGAGCTGGGCAGATCAGAAGCCAGGAGTCTGAAGCTTCTTCCAGGTCTCTTAGGTAGGTACAGGGGCCCAAGGATTTGGGCCATCCTCCACTGCTTTCCGAGGCACATTAGCTGGGAGCTGGATCAGAAGTGGAGCAGCCGGGACTTGAACTGGCACCCATATGGGATGCCGGCACTGTAAGCACTGGCTTTACCCACTATGCCACAGTGCCTGCCCCCAGACCAAGATATTTCAATAGGGATTTTACAGGCCCTTCTCACTGAAAAATGTATCGACAGACGTCCTCAATCAAATGGAATAAAAGACTAACAAAATCAATCCAACGATGCATAAGAGAAGTGCAGCATGACAGAGGAATGCAAGGCTGGCTCGACTCCAGGAAGCAACGTTCGCCCGTCTGTTGGGGTTCATCCAGCTCTCCAAGCTTGTGTGAGCTTTTTTGGAAATAAAGGTTTTTGCTGATGATCGAATTAGGCTGGGTCACTAAGGGAGGTGCTAATCCAGTTGTGAGTGGGGTCCTTACAAAGACAGAAAATCGCACACGGAAACAGGTGCACTCAGAGAAAAGGGAGCAGAATACTATCTGCAGGCCGAGGGGCACCTGAGCCTGCCAGAAGCCAGGAGAGAGGCAGGGACGCAGTTTTCCTCCCCTGTCCCCAGGGGATCCACACCTGCCCTCCGGACAGGCCCTCACCATCCCCAGGATGCGGTGTTTGCTACAGTCATCTCAGGACACCAGTGACGTACAACGCAGATCGCCATATTCACCAAGGAAAGAAAGACACATGGCCACCTGCATAGGAATCGAAAGAGCGACCCAGAACGTTCTGTCACTGTTGGTGATGACGAGGGTGCAACGCCGCTGCTGGAACAGCAGCAAACCAGGCATGGAAGGGACTTTCCCAAATTCGATGAAGGATTTCTACCAAAAATAAACAGAGACGCCCGGCAGTCATGCTGTTTGACGGAGCACAGCAGCATGTGGGAGCCTGGGGGACGGCGCTGGCCTCTTTGGGCTTCCCCAGCCCCTGCATCTGACTGGTGAGACCTCATTCGCCTACAGAAAGCCAGGTACAAGTCAGTCTGTTTTTTTTTTTTTTTTTAAGATTTCTACTTTGGCCAGCACAGCAGCTCAATAGGCTAATCCTCTGCCTGCAGCGCTGGCACCCCAGGTTCTAGTCCCGGTCAGGGCGCCGGATTCTGTCCCGGTTGCTTCTCTTGCAGTCCAGCTCTCTGCTGTGGCCCGGGAGTGCAGTGGAGGATGGCCCAGGTCCTTGGGCCCTGCACCTGCATGGGAGACCGGGAGAAGCACCTGGCTCCTGGCTTCAGATCAGCGCGGTGCCCCGGCCACAGCAGCCATTGTGGAGTGAACCAACGGAAAAGGAAGACCTTTCTCTCTGTCTCTCTCTCTCACTGTCTACTCTGCCTGTCAAAAAATAAATAAATAAATAAAAGAAAAAGAAAAAAAAAGATTTTGACTTTCTACATAACAGTCCAGAATCCAGGTGGCGCCCCCAGAAGCTTGTTGATGCCTGTTTACAAATATTACCACTATCTGTTCACAACGGGGTGAGCAAACCTGGGAGGCATGACTCTAGAGAGCCTCATTCGCACAGGTGCACCGTTAAATAATCAAGAATGCTCACGGTAACATTGCTCAAAATAGCAAAACATTAGGAAAAACCCAAATGTCTATTGGCTTCAAAATGTATAAATACATTGTGATATATCCAACAATGAATACCAAGTAGCCGTAAAATGAATGGCCGTGTGAAAACGTGTATGAATATGGATGAGTCCCAAAAGCATAATGGAGAGAAAAGTACCAAATGGCAAAAGAATACATTAAGTGTGATTTCATTGGCATAAAAGTCAACATCAGGTAAAATTACACAAAGCGCTGTAGAGGGATGGACACACACACACACACACACACCCGTTTACCATATGAGGCTGTGGCTTTCAGAATGCCTCGGCATCGCCTGGGAGTCTCTTTTATAACTGAGCTTTCTGGTCCTGTCCACTGGAATTCCTGACTCAAAAGGGCTGGGCATCTGGCCTGAGCATCTGCATTTTGAAAAAATTTCCAGGTAGCACTGCTGCTGCTGGCCCAGGGATCCTATTCCCAGAACCACTGCTGTAAAGCAACCGATGGGAATATTCAACACCAAGGACTGGACAGCCAGGGATGACCTGGGCGGGAGGAGGGAGCTGGGATTAGGAGACAGTGCCCAGGATACTTCAGAGAAACCAGGAAAGTCCCACTGATAGTCCAGCTGGGGCAGGTGCATGGCCATTTAGCACAGTCCATCTTGCACAAGAGTTGTTAAGATGCATGTTTGTAAATACAATCTATTTCACAATTTAAAAATTTAACAAAACACAAGCCATCCCAGACAACCCTTCCATCCCTTGCTACCTTTTCCCTGTCGAATCATCTCCTGAATGAGAAATGAATTGCAGACAAGTGGACTAGCCCAGAGAAGAAATATTGAGAGTGAAAAGAGAGAAGCAGCAGTCCCTGGGCTGGACCCCTCTGGACACCATCTGGGGGTTGTCACGCCTCCCGGTAGTGCTGCAATGTCTGCACCATCACCCCATTCTGCAGAAGAGGGGATGAAGATTCCAGAGAGGAGAACTTGCTCCCAGCATCACGGTGAGCTCGTGACGGAGCCAGCATTCAAATTCCATTGGGACGCAGGCATTTGGTGTAGCACTCAGGATGAAGATGTCACTTGGGTTGCCTGCACCCCCCTGGAGTCCCTGGCTGGGTTTGAGTCCCAGCTCAGACTGCAGCTTCTTGCTAACGGCTGCCCTGAGTGGAGGCAGATGTGGCCCACATTCCTGGGTTCCTGCCACTCCAGTGGGAGATCTGGATTGAGTTCTAGGTTCCTGGCTTTGACCAGGCCCAGTCCTGGCTATTGTGGGCATGAGGAGAGTGAACCAGCAGAAGGAAGCTCGCTCTCTCTCTCTCTCTCTCTCTCTCTGCTTTTCAAATAAAACAAATAGTCAAACCCCAGTCAAGGGGCTGAGAATCTACTTTGTGTCAACCAACTGGTGTCTCATGAAGTCTTGTCTACTGCTCACCTGTGTCTGAATCATGAAATATCTTACAAATCAGATTTCCAAGCTCCAGGCCAGCCCAACCATATTAGACTTGAAAATATTGAAACTGTGTACAAAAATGCAATTGGGAGATAAGCTTATTTTGATGCAAAAAAATTGAAGACCACGCTGTGCAGTTTTCAAAAAGTTAGTTGAAGTTGTATATTATTAAAAAATGCATAAATTTCAATCTTTTACAACAAAATAAAATTACCTTTTATTCCATTTTCCCAGGAACATTTTGAAGTATCCTCCTATCCTCAGCAAGACAGGCCGTTTTGCTTGACATGTAAAACATCAAGATCTTGGGGAGGTCAACAAGGAAGCTAATTGTCCCATCTCATACAACAAAGCACTTGCACTTAAAAGGGCTGCAATAATTAGAGATGTGCGAACATCCATTTCTTCACTTTTTCCATTTACAAAAATGTTAACCCCGAGGCAATGTTTGTCGCTGCCAACCCACACACATCCCTTTCTCATGTTCCAAAGCAGACAACAGAGGCGTGAGTATCACACCGCGGCTGCAGCCTTTGTGTGCCCGAGCACAGGGAACCTTGGACGGGAAGGCGCAAATAGCAAAAGCCAACCAACTGCCAGCCCGCCCAGACGGGAGAACTCCATTTGATAGCAGGAGTTTGGCTTCTGATAGGACTGCAGAATGAGCTTCTGAAAATTTGCATATTTTTGCATCTGACTTTCACCCAAGGGCTTTTACTTAGATCATTTTCATCGCAGCCTGAAAGACTACAATCCCCCAGCTTTCAGAATCTGAGGTTGCTCTTTTTTGAGAGCAGTGATTTTGCCCATCAGAGAGGTGAAGGGCCAGAGACCTAAGTGGGTCTGGCATCTTGTGTGGGTTAAAAAAGCTCTTTAGGACGGCCAGCATCGTGGCTGCAGGTGAGCGCTGGCTTGGGCCGAGGAGCCAAGGCTACTCAGTTTCTAATCCAGCTCCCTGCTAATGTGCCTGAGAAGGCAAAAGAAGATGGCCAAGTTCTTTGGGCCCTGCCACTCACATCGTAGACCTGGATGGATCTGGGGGCTCCTAGCATTGGCCTAGACCAGCACTTATTGTTGTGTGGTCATCTGGGGCGTGAACCAGCAGATGGAAGGTCTCTGTCTCTCCCTCTCTGTGTCATTTGTCTTTGAAATAAATAAATCTCTCTCAATCGCTTGTTGGCCTTTTGGCTAAGATCAAGTGCAATAAATCTCTCTCTCTCTCTCTCTCTCTCTCTCTTTTTAAAGATTTATTTATTTATTTGACAATCAGAATTAGAAAGAGAGAGGTGTTCTGCTGGGTCACTCCCCAGATGGCTGCAACAGCCAGGGCTGGGCCAGACTGAAGCCAGGAGCAAGGAGCTTCTTCCAGATCTCCCATGTCGGGTGCCAGGGGCCCAAACACTTGAGTCATCCACCGCTCCTTTCCCAGGCACATAACTAGGGAGGTGGATCGGAAGTGGAGCAGCCAGGACTTGAACTGGTGCCTATATGGGATGCCAGCATCACAGGCGGCAGCTTTACCCTCTATGCCACACGGCTGGCCCCATACATCCCTTTTTTAAAGGGTTTTAATGGTTGTTCTTCGAGATAGGGAACATTGGAAATTCTTATTGACTTTTGGTATATTTATTCATAATTTTCTCACCTTTTATTTTGTGCTGAGCTTTGAATATCCACTGTAGAGATATTGTCTAATATTTTCTCAACCTTTGATTCCTCTGTTAGTAATTCTGTCCTGGTGAATAGTAAGTCCCAACAGTAGAGCAGCACCAAGAAGCAATCTGAAAGCTGGAGTTTGGTTCATGTATATCGTTAAGACTTACATCACCAAGGGGTTTTAGGGCAGGGGACTGAGGACCAAGTGAGAGCGCAGGGGAAGCACCATCTTTGCAGTTTGGCCATTTGCGTTGTCCCCCACTCCTCTCCTGCCTGGGACTCACCCCTTACCATTTAATTTCTGGATTTCCACTTGAGGTCCAAGAAGCATTAAAAAACTTGTATACACTAAACCAAAATTAGGTTTGATCCCAAAACAATAACTAAACCAATCAACCTACAAACCCCTTCAGACATTAAAATAACACGCAATTCCATCACGGCCTCCAAAGGTCCAGATTCAGTCTGACCTGTGTTTTATGGAGCCCGAGTGTAATATATTTGGAACTCAGTTTAAGGTCTTGGATAAGTCGTTTCCTCTCCCCAAGGGTCTTGGATAAGACATTTCTGCTCTCTAAGCATCTGTGCCCCGACTTGTGAAACAAAAGAGAAATATTGGGTGATCTCCTCCAAGTCTCCTAACCCAACTTTTGGTGGAGGCAGGGTTTAAAGAAAAGGTTCAACCAGACTGGCACTGCGGTTCACTAGGCTAATCCTCCGCCTGTGGCGCCAGTACCCCGGGTTCTAGTCCCGGTTGGGGTGCCAGATTCTGTCCTGGTTGCTCCTCTTGCAGTCTAGCTCTCTGCTGTGGCCCGGGAAGGCAGTGGAGGATGGTCCAAGTGCTTGGGCCCTGCACCCACATGGGGGCCAGGAGGAAGCACCTGGCTCCTGGCTTCGGATCAGCACAGTGCCCTGGCCATAATGGCCATTTGGGGTGAACCAACGGAAGGAAGACCTTTCTTTCTGTCTCTCTCTCTTACTGTCTAACTCTGCCTGTCAAAAAAAGAAAGAAAGAAAGAAAAGGTTCAACCAAAACAGCATTGGATAAGTAATATTTGATTGAACTCAAGAAGGCTGAGTTGTTGCGTGCCTTGCTTTTTGGAGCAAGGAGCTCATATAAAAATCATGCGCTAACACAGATTTAAATGGTGATTCCTGAACATATTTTAGTTTTGACGGTCAGAGCACACACAATGATCTGCTCTGTGCATGACATTTAAAGATAAAAACCAAAGCACAGGCTCCCAGCATTAAGAAGGACATGTCCCATGTCCATGCAGAGAAGAATGCGGTCACCATGGGGAGGCCATGCCCTGACGAGGCTGCTGGCGCCAGAAGATGGTGGGGATATATGGAGTACAGCAAATCCACCTGGGCCCAGCCTAGACCAGCCGACCTCAGGTGACCCAGGGATCCATGGCAACCAACGACCAACTCACTGGCTTTGGGGCGATTTGTTACACAGCAGTTTTGCCTTGTAAGCTAACTGATACAGGGTCACAGCAACATGATTAACAGCCTCCTATTTCACCCTACAAAAACTTTATATGCTCCAGGTCAACAAATGAATGACTTGGAGAAAGTAGAAGGACTTGGAGGTGTGTATTATTTTGTCTACTTCACAAATGAGGACACCAGGGCTCCTTCTACGACACAGACATGCCCCTGGCCCAGCTCCTTGCTTGGAAATGTCCACCAGGGCTCCTTCTACGACACAGACATGCCCCTGGCCCAGCTCCCTGCTTGGAAATGTCTTGCCCTTAGAACTTGCTGAACGATCTGATCCGAGAAACCTCCGGCTCAAACACTGCTGGTGGGTAAGCAGTGGGCACCTGACTTGACATCAACCAATCAGGGCCGGCCAGTGACCAATGAGGTTTTCTTTATTGAGGATTTGAATGGAAACTTAGGGATTAAAACTGTATAGAGATGAGAGATCATACTGACTCCCAAATAGTACTTACACAAGTACTTACTTGTATAAGAAGAGAAAATAGTGAGTAGATAGAGAAAGAACAGATATAAAAAGACAGAGATGAGAGCTATGTTGCATTAGACATGGAAGCAGAGATTCTGGTTCCTGGTGGGTGGCTGGGTTTTGGTTTCCGGCTCAGGAGAAAACACCTTACAACTTGCTCATGCACTCTCCTTTCGCCTGTGCTGGCTTGTACGGGTCCCAGCTCCTTGCATCCAAAAGAGCTTTCGTCACAGCAGAGGGACTGAGAGCTCGCTCACGGAGCAGGGTGAGTGAGTGGTGGTTATGGGCTGAATTATACCCACCCTGCCAAAGTCATAGTTGGAAAGTCCCATCCCCAGGCATGTCTGAACAGAACTGTATTTGGAAGTGGGGTCTTTATAGGGGTTGTCACAGTGGAGTGAGCTAACGAGGGTGGACCTGGTCCCACATGCCTTCCACAAGGGTGGAGCTGGTCCCACATGCCTGCCGTCCTCATCAGCTGAGATCAGGACACAGACACACGGAGGCAGCCTGTGGCAGACACACGGAGAGGATGCCACCTGCAAACTGAAGGAGGAGCTTCCGAAAAAACCAACCCCGCCTGCCTTCCAGACGTCAGACAGGGAAAAAATGCTTTTCTGTTACTGACGCCGCCTCGCCTGGGACACTATGAATACAGAGGCTGAGCACTGCTTACTCTGCTTGGGGTGCTTCCCTCCCCGAAGGCTGTACCCCAACTCTTGGCAGACTGTATCATCACCAGGCACGACTCACGTGAGCCAGGGAGGGTAAACACAAAAATCCGAGCTAAATCAAAAAAGCATTGAAGGAAAGACAGGAATGGCTTAGTGGCTTGAGAAAAGAGGGTCATTCAGAGAGGAGAGGAAAAATAACCCTGTGGGAAATTACTGAGTTAATAAGCTCACTGAAGACACACAATTAGCGAATTATGGATTTCATCACTGATTCTCTGCATTCAATTGCTCATTGTGGACACATTAATCCACACGAGCCATGCATTTATAGTGGACAGAAGTCCTCAGTAAGGGGTGCATGGAGCCACATCCACTGAGTACTGACTGTGTGCCAGGCACGTGGCTCTCATTGTGTCACCCAGGTCTCCCATAAAGTAGATTCTGCTGTCGCTCACACTTAATGCATGCAAGAGATGTGCCCCAGGCTCAGAGGTGTGGAATATTTTGCCAGTTCTGCATGATACCACAGTCAACACCAGTCGTTTCCCTTCCCAGTATCCAATCTCTGTTCTTCAGGTAGGGACACGTTCCAGGCTTCCTTGGAGGTGCCCCCTGCCTGCATTTCTCCCCACGGGGTTTGAATGGGGCTGGCTCTGCTGCTGTCCAGGCAGAGAAGAATGTCCCATGCCTCTGGCCAAGAGGTTGACCAGAGAGAAGCACACAAGTCAAGCTGGGCCAATGAAAGGTGTCACTAATGCTCTGGAAGAACCAAACAAGAATTCAGAGCCAATGTCTTTCCCATCACCAGCTCCATCTTCCACAAAGTACACAGGTGGGGGCGGCCTGCACCTGCCTTGGGGAGATGAGGGTGACAGCCAACCTCACAGCCTTGTCCATCATCTCATGGACTTCCCTCAGTTTCCTCACTGTAATCACATGATTTTACACAGGTTTGCTCTCTGAGTCTGTTCCTGCGCTCACCCCATAACTTTCTTCTTGGACTTGACCCATGTGTTCCTCCCATTGCCTTCCAATTCTGGCTTTTATTGTGTATTCTCTTTTTTTCATGTATGTCACCAGTTCATTCATTGGTGGACACCTTCTATTTCTGCCTTTTACAATTTTTTTCCAAGCTCACTTTCCTATTTTCTCTGTAGAATGCCATTGGAAAACTAGGAAGATACATTTTCTGTCTTTATCATTGGACAAATGGTTCAAAGTCAAGTGCTTGGAGCAGAGTTTCTGAAATATTTTTATCATCATCAACCCCTGAGGAGTCTTTCAGGCATTTTTCCCATTAACCACTCTGTTCTATGAACTCTTAATAGCACACATAGACTGTGTATCTGTTCATGCTCTGTGGCTCTTTGGAGGGTCATGAAATTATAATATGTAAGTCCCTCCTCCGAAGAACTAGCTTTTCATTGAATGCAGGGATGGTATCACCCTGTTGAGAATGCATGAGAAAGAGGGAGAGAACTCATAAAAACCTAACACCTCCTTAATTATTCTGCACCTTATAATGGCCAAGTGTGGTCCTTTGCACTCAAACACGTTGAAATACATTAAAAACTTTCATTTTCTCCCAGTGCATTAATGGTTCTGCAGGCGTGGGAGATAGATTTATTCCAGCTTGCTGTACTCCTCTTTGAAAAACGATGGAAGTTGCTTTTTGAAATTAAGGTAGCAAGACCATTGATAATTTAAACATCGCAGGCATTCCAAAATGCTGTGATTTGCAACACTGGTTTTAATTAATGCCTGCAACCCGGCTGTGAAAATTGGGACCTGCAATTTGTGAGTTACAGTGACTGCTAGTGTTTATTAACCTAGCAGGTCAAATTCTGGTTTCATGGTCTTATATATACATGTAGATCATCATCCTATTAAACTTCAAGTTGAAAGCCAACGGGAGAGGGAAATGATCACCCATAAGTAATGCATCACCTTTGAAAACGGAAGTGAGAGTAGAGCCTAGGGCTTCTTCCTTTCCCACCCAATCTGCCGCCCTCGGTTAACTCCTTCTTCTCAACACGTGTGATGCGATTTCTTCCTGCTTTTCTACACACTGGCAGCTCCCTTCCTGTACTGTCTTCTTTCTCATCCCACACAAAGCCTCCTTGTTTTTTAAACTGATGACATCATATCTTCTGGGGCTTTCTTCTACCTTGCTAATTTCAACCCATTCATCTGACAATATGAGCGACCTCTATGTGTTCAGGACCACAACGTGCCCTGGGATACGAGAATAAGATCAATACCACAGTTAGCTCTTGCCGAGCACGAGGCGCTGGGCACTGTGCATATCTGCACATACACAGGCTGAGTGCCCCTGGTATGAAATGCTGGAGACCAGAGGTGCTATTGAGGACTTTTTCAGATTTTGGCATATTTACTGATGTGTATGAGACGTCTTGGGGGTGGGACCCAAGTCTGAACACAAAATTCATATATGTTCAACACACATATTACACATAGCCTTACACACATAACCTGAAGGTTATTTGAAAACATTTTTAGTGCACCTACGTTGTGACTGTGACCCATCAATCACACAGAGTCAGGTGCAGAATTTTTCAGTTATGGCACCAAGTGGGTGCTGAAAACATTTTGAATTTGGGGTTTAGAGTGCTCAACCTATGTTACTTCTTTTTGTTTGTTTGTTTGTTTAACAGGCAGAGTGGATAGTGAGAGAGAGAGAGAGAGAGAGAGAGAGAGAGAGAGACAGAGAGAAAGGTCTTCCTTTTGCCATTGGTTCACCCTCCAATGGCCGTCACGGCTGGTGCGCTGCGGCCAGCGCACCACACTGATCTGAAGGCAGGAGCCAGGTGCTCCTCCTGGTCTCCCATAGGGTGCAGGGCCCAAGCACTTGGGCCATCCTCCACTGCACTCCCTGGCCACAGAAGAGAACTGACCTGGAAGAGGGGCAACCGAGAAAGAATCTGGTGTCCCAACCGGGACTAGAACCCGGTGTGCCGGTGCCGCTAGGTGGAGGATTAGCCTATTGAGCCGTGGCGCCGGCCTATCTTACTTCTCTAATCCTTGCAACTTCCTATAATAATCCAGACTTAGCCACCCATTTCAGGGCGTTTGTTATGCAGTAAAACTTACAGCATTGGCCCCGCTTGATTGCAGAGCAAACTCCCTAAGTGTTGGCTGCCCCTCTGAACTGGAAAAAGTGTTGGCTGATCCAATTGAACTGGACTCAAAATCAACTTGAGAACATCTCAACAAGTGGGGCATCATTGGGCATGATGGAGAGAGGCAAATATTTTCTGTTTGTAGTGAGGAGACATAGGGCACCATGGTTAAAAGCATCAGCTTAGATGGCTGTTGGTGCCTGGGTTTCAGTACTTATTAGCTAGGTGGGCCTCAGGTAAATTCCCCAGTCTCTCAAGCCTGTTTCTCCATCTGAAAAATTAAGGATAAAATCATTCCTAACACAGAGGACCACGTGGTGATTCAGTGACACAACACAGTGTCTGACACTGGTTGCACATTCAGCATAGATTAGCTTTGTTACTGTCACAGTCCGCATTTTCCATGGCCATCCTTTCTGTGACGTCAGAACACTTGAAGCTATTCGTTAACTAAGTGTTTTTTGAGCATCTACTCTGTGCAGACACAGATCTAAGAACGTGTGACTGCTCTCTTAAAGCACTCGTATCATGACAACTGTGATGACAGATTTATACATGCGTATTTTAACACCTTATCTCCCCCACCTAGACTGGCTTCACACATGTCTGGCCTATTCAGTTCCTCAACACTCCCTGTTTGGCTTTATGCTCTTAGGATTGCTATCTTGAATTTTACTTTTAAAAGTGCACTTAGCTTTACTTGAAACCTAGAGAGAGAGAGAGAGATTCCATCCTCTCAATCCACTGGTTAACTCCTCAAATGCCTGCAATAACCAGGGCTGGATGGGGCAAGAGCTAGGAGCCCAGAATTCTCTGTAAGGTACCGGATGGAGACCACCACGTGCTGCCCCCCAGAGCACACAGTAGCAGTCTACACTGCTGTGCCAAATGCCCACTCCATTTGAAATTCTTAATAACAAGATGCCCTGGAGTTTCATTTTGCAAACTTACATTGGCAGTCATGTCTACTATCAGACCGTGAGCTCTGTGAGGGAAGGTTCCCAATCTAATTTGCCTATCATTCTACCCCAGAGCCCAGCAGCACAGGTGCACAATTGGAAATCACTGGATGGAGGGAAGCCTGAGATGGCTTGTGGTGAAGATGCACTGAGCTCTGGGGCCTGCCGCTCAGCTCAGCCAGGAGAACTGGACCTGCACATCCCAGATAGGAGTAAACGCAGGTGTATGAGGAACACCAGTGTTAATGTTAATTGCATTTTGGTCACAGTGCAAAACTAACATAGAATATTTTTTACTATTCTACTATCTTTGAGAGAGGTATTTATGGGCCATAGGATATATGTGGATAAATAAGAAAACAATTTTTTTAAAGAAAAATACGTGTTGGATGAGCAAAAGGGTAGAGATTTAGGTTTCCCGTTTCTTTGCAATCTTGGCACGAGGAGGGAACTCCTGGAAACAGCTGTTGCTATGATGAGAACTAATCATCGCAGGCTTTGCCAAGGGGCCATGGCCATAGCAGGCCCTTCTACCCACTGACCAGTGTTAGGGAACCATTCATGGAGAAAGTAATTGTAGTGTCGTTTGAAACAAAGTAACTGTAGCATCCTTTGAAAGAAAGTAACTGCAGTAGAGCAGCTTGAAAGAAAAGTAGAGTAGTAACCACCCTAGCTGGTAAGATTTGAAAACGGATGGCCTAAGGCCTAACTACAAACTGTCCTTGCCATGGCAACAGGACCCTGGGGGGGTTGGAATGTGGGCGGGGCTAGCCTCTAGAAACTGTATATAAGGGGACCCTCAGCCGCTGTAAACCAGAGGTTGCTCAGCCTCTCTCCCCGGTCCGTAGTGCCCAGTGCCCGCAGGGAGAAGCTCCTGGTCCGTAGCACCTAGTGCCTGCAGGAGTAGGCTAGAGCGGTCTCTCCTCCTAGTCGCCTAGAGTATCAGTAAAGTGTGTTTAGCTTGACCTTCCTCAGTCTCCTTGACTCTTCCTTCGTGGTGACCCGGCCAGTTCCCGGAGGGGGAGATCCTGACAACCAGCAGCACCCCGGTGGTCACTGTCACTGAGCAAATGTTCTCTGAGAACTCGTGTGCTGTGATTTGGAAGTGCCCTCCCAAGTTCAGGTGCTGGCAACGTAAGCCCCCAAGCAACAGCTTGGAGAGAAGAGCCCTGTAGAGGGGACTGGGCCAGAGGGGCTCTGTCTTCACCAGCGGCTCAAGGTGGTTATCTCGCGGGTGGCTTAGGTATCACGAGGGTAAGTTCCTGACGAAGGGATGTGTTCAGCCCCTCCCCTCACTCTTGCTGTTGCTCTCCGACCTCCTCCATGGGATGCAGCAATAAGGGCCTTGTCAGAGGCAGGTTCCCCTCCTCCAGAACCGTGAGAAACGAATCTCTATCTGTTTACATTACCCAGTCCTATGTCTCTGTCCTAGTGGCACAAAGCAGAATAAAGTCCCGTGACTCCCCAAGGAGCACCCCTCACCCTTGCCAAGTCCTCATCAGTCCCTAGCATCTTTGGTGCGAGAAGGCAGGGGTGAGAGGGGGAGAGGCCCTTAGAGGAATGTCTGTGAAAGAGTAATTTATAAAGGAAATGATAGAGACAAACACCAGGGGCAGAGAACTGAGTTATGACTCTTAACCAGCAAAGTTAGAAATCACCTTTGCACACTGAAACAGCATCCTCTCCACCGTGTCACCCCAGCATGAGAAAGCGGCTGCTTAACATTCAAAACAGACACAAAGCAAAATGTGAATCCTGGAAAACAGCACTTTTCTCCTCCTACCAAGCGTGTGTGTGCGAGTTTGTGTGTGGTGGCCGAGAAGTGGAGAGAAACGGTGACTATGAACTGTCTCCATTAAAAGCCACTCTGAGTGGCATTCAGGATTCTGATTGAATGGGAAGAGATAAGCTGTTCAACAAACACAAAAGTAATTTTTCTGCCTGGAACAGTTAAGGGAGTACATACATGAGAGCTTTTCTGGGCGTGGCTTCTTTTGTTTTCATCACTGTTGTATAGTTATATTATTTTATATTATATTTTCTGGGCATAGTTTCATTTGTTCCTTTCATCATTGTTGGACATATTTTATATTATTTGGTTATACTTCTTCTATGATTAATTTTTATATATTTGAAAGGCAGACAGAGGTCTTCCATCTGTTGGCTCAATCCCAAAATGCCCACAACAGCCAGGCCAAACCCAGGAACGAGGATCCCACACGAGTGACAGGGACGCAAATCCTAGAGCTTTCATATGCTGCCTCCCAGGGTGTACATTAGCAGGAAGCCAGGACCCAAACCCAGGATGCAGGATGTAGGTATCCCCATCCTGTCTCAACCACGGCACCAAATGCCTGCTCTTGTATTGCTTCTTAAAGCAAAAGTGTGTTCTTTTAACCTGTGTCTTTACAGTGAATAGCAGTGTCAGTAATTTTGATGTGATTACATCTTAGCTGCATGGTTAAGTTTAACATTCAAACTAGACAAGGGTAAGGGCACTGAAGATTATAACTATCTCTATTTCTATGTGTCTACCCACCCATCCATCCACCCATCCACCCATCCACCCACCCACCCACCCAACCATCCACCCATCCATCCATCCACCCATCCACCCGCCCACCCATCCACCCGCCCACCCATCCACCCACCCATCCATCCACCCATCCACCCATCCACCCACCCATCCACCCATCCATCCATCCATCCACCCATCCACCCACCCATCCATCCACCCATCCACCCACCCATCCATCCACCCATCCATCCACCCATCCATCCACCCGTCCACCCATCCACCCACCCATCCACTCACCCATCCATCCACCCATCCACCCATCCTTTATCCATCTGTCCATCCGTCCATCCATCCACAGTTGTTTGTATCAAGTAGGGGTATGATTCAAACTTGTCATCTTCAGTTTAGAAGAAGCACCCTTCCAGGGAGGGGCCGATCCAGATAAACCTCTTCTGCAATACTTGATAGTCGTCCTCCGCAGAGCCCAGCCAGGGTCAGTTAAGCTACATTCCAATTAATGTGCTACAGGATGGAGACGGAAATGAAGGAGAAGGGCAAATGACCGCCTGCCCGTTCCTCTCCCTAGAGGCCCCACCCCCGCTGTCCGCACATGCGAGTCCGGAGTTCCACTCCTGTGTTGGCGACGGTGTCACCTTTGATGAGTGACATAATCCCTCTCTGCGTCTGCTCCTTCCTGAGTCACAAGGATGTGGTGGGGGCATCTGCTATTAATCGGATTATTCGGGAGAAATGTGTAACCCTTTCACTCCGAGGATAGGATCTGATTCCCTGGCAGAGACCGGAGAGGTCCAGGTGCCTACCCACCCTCCTCTGGTCAAGAAAACATCCTGCTGACCAGGCCAGGCGACACTGGTGGTCACCTTAGTGTAGCCCGAGATGCCTGCTCAGGGCCAGCATTGTCCCCCCATCACTGCCTCACATCTCCCAGGCAGCCAGCAGTAGGGATTCTCTGCTGCCCGCCCCCCCCCCCACACACACCCACTGCGGCCGTGAGGATGTACTGTGGCTTAACAAGCTTGGTGCATTTTCCATATAAACCAAGCCAACATATTTGATAAATTAAACCAATCGTGCCCGGAACCCCAAAGTGGAACCATTTCTGAGCCAAAAGACCGAGAACTCAGGAGGAGGCCGGACAAACCCCACGGCCACAGCAGTGTTAGGGGTTGCAGACTTCCTTATTTTGAACCTACCAATTTGGAATAACGAATGGTAGCTGGGAACTACCTGGGTCAAAGCTCAACTTCGAATTACTTAAGGGAAAGGAAACGCTTGCTAACTACGATGATCTGGGTAAACAAGGCGTGGGGAAGAAGGTTTAAACTCCATGAAGAGAAAACACGCTCACGCGTGTACAGTCACCTGGACATCTCTCCCCGGATGCCCTCCCCCTGGATCTCGTGGCTCAGTTACATCACACAGCAAAAGGGACTTTGTAGACACAACTAATATTAAGGATTTTAAAACATGGAGGTTATCCGGGGTTACCTGGGCCATCCCAATCTAACTACAAGAACTCTTAAAAATCAAAGAACTTTAGGGCTGGCGCTGTGGCTCACTAGGCTAATCCTCTGCCTGCAGCGCCGGCACACTGGGTTCTAGTCCCAGTTGGGGCTCCAGATTCTGTCCCAGCTGCTCCTCTTCCAGTCCAGCTCTCTGCTGTGGCCCGGGAGTGCAGTGGAGGATGGCCCAAGTGCTTGGGCCATGCACCCGCGTGGGAGACCAGGAGGAAGCACCTGGCTCCTGGCTTTGGATTGGCGCAGCACTGGCCGTAGAGGCCACTTGGGGTGTGAACCAGCGGAAGGATGACCTTTCTCTCTGTCTCTCACTGTCTAACTTTGCCTGTAAAAAAAAAAAAAATCAAAAAACTTTGCAGCCAGAGATGGAAGCTGGAGAGGTCTGAAGCCTGAGCCAACTCCAACTTACAGAACTGCAAGATCACCGGCATGGGTGGTGGCTTCGAGTGGCAACGGTAGAAAACCCACCCATAAAGGGTGCAAAAATATTACCAGATAGGAACTGAGGACCTACTGGTCTCGAATGCCCAGAAAACCAACCCAGCGCCTCCTGGTTGAACAGCAGCCTGGTTGGTGGACACCGTGCGTCACTGGGCTCCAGAGCAGGCCTCCCTGACATGCAGAGCCAGGCCCCAGAAGTGTTTCGGATTTTGGAATATTTGCATACAAACAATGAGATATCTCGGGAATGGAACCCAAGCCTGAACCCCAAACAAAACTTGTTCATGTCTCATATGTGCCGTAGTCCCATCGCCTGAAGGTAGTTTTACACAACACGGTAAGCAATTTCATGCATGAAATTGAGTTTCACGATGTGGAATATCCACTTAGGGCATCACAGTGGCGCTCGTGGAGTTCGGTGGTGTTTGGGGTTTCAGGTGCTCAGCTTAGGATACCTACTCATCCTGAAGCCTCCACTGGGCTGTGGATGCCAGCAGGTCTCCACGAGACAGCTTTTTATAGACGCGAGCTCTGTTTACTGCATCTCCTTAAACATCTCACAAAAGGAATATTCTCTGAGAGCCACGCAGCAGTTCAGTCGACACTTTTACTGCATCCAATAAAAACCCATCCTGCCTGCTACTTGGCTCTGACAGTTTCGATAGGGCTTCCCGTGGTCCTCGCCTGCCTCCCCTACCTCGTCCCCAGCCCTGCCCCTCCCGTAACAACAATCTGAAAGCCCACAAACCCTCTGCAGAACCAGAGTTTTGACTCTGAGTTCAGAAGCCTTCACGGTTGACATGGTGACGAGAGAAGCCGGATGTTGCCAGAGCCATATTGGAGGGACTGGAATTAGTCTAATATGTCTCTCCACCGCCAGCAAGCTCAGCCTCCCCAATTAGCCTGTCTAATTAGATTAGGGGCTGACAGCTGAGAGCACGCCCTTGTGACATTTCAGTTTGCCATCTGAAAATGAGGAACACACAACCCCACTTGTTTGCCTCATTTAAACCCAGATCCTCTTTCGAGTTGTTACAAGAACTGATTTTTGTAATTAGCTGTCATTTGTCTTACAACAGCTCATCTTCTCGCTCCACATATGCCCGTGGGGTACAGAAACACAGCTGCAAGAGACTCCCGAACATCGTCAAAGAACTTCATAGGATGCTGGGGGACAGTTAGTTTGGGTTCCCCTCTAAGACGCCAGGAAAAATAAAAAAGAACCTAAAAGTTGTGCATGGCCATCAGTGGAGTCTGAGCTCGCCGAGTTGAACACTGAGACACAGCAAATGCTACGGCTTAGAAATGAAGTGCGCGGACCTCGCGGTAGGGATTGGCCAGGTTACAGAGTGTCACGCAGAGGTTGTGCAGCAGGCGATAAATCTCCACTCGGACTTTCAAGAGGAGCAAACGGTCGTCTCCCAGCAGCGCATCTCAGTTGCAGCTGCAAGGCCGGTGTCGCCGCAGATTGCAGGATGACGCCTCATCCCCACGACCCCACGATTTACAGCTTGCACAAACTGCGAGCTGCAGAAATGGCCCTCCGAAAGACCAGTATTTCTTACTGCAGAGCAAGTTCCGACAATAAATCGCAACAGAAAGCTTAACAAGGTTTCTGAACAGAGATTTAAAGTGGTTTTTATCATGGGGGTCCTTCCAGGATTCAATGACACTGGAGAGTGTCCAAGGCGGGCAAACCAGCGCCAGCTCCTGGGCTGCACAGAGTAAAAGGGGGCATGAAAAAAAAAAAAAAAAAAAAAAAAAAAAAAAAAAAAAAAAAAAACAGGGCTCTCCTGGGAAATCCAGCCAGCAGGCAAGCGAAATGGCCAGTACTCTGCTGAAGGTGCTAAACCTTTCTTCTTAAAAAAAGATGGAGTGATTGATTTGGAAGTCAGAGTTATAGAGAGACAGAGGAAGAGACGAGAGAGAGAGAGAGAGAGAGCGCAGTCTTACATTCCTGGTTCACTCCCCAGATGGCCACAACACCAAGGGTGGCCCAGGCTGCTGAAGCCAGGAGCCAGGAGCTTCATCCGGGTCTCCTACACGGATGCACTGGGGCCATCCTCTGCTGCTTTTCCAGGTGCATTAGCAGGGAGCTGGATCAGAAGCAGAGCAAGCAGGATTTAATCACTTACCCACTGCATCACACCACAGCCCTTGAAAATTTTAAAAACCATATAATTGCCAAAGCTGCACAAGTAATGTCCATATGGTTTGTCTGAGGAATGTGTTTGACACATTTTACTCATGAAAGAGCTACACAGATAGATTTTACCCTAACTCTGTGCTGCTTGCATGATTTGCTTACTATTCTCCAAAAGCGACTCACTTTTCTTTTTCTCCTACAGATTTAATTTTTAAAATGTGTGTCACTGGTTTGGTGTGTTAGCTCTATTTTTCCTAGTACATGTTCAATAAATACCCAACTACTAAAATCTCTGTGTTCTTCCAGATGTCCTGTAAAAGCATTATGGGTTTGGTTGTCTGTCCATCACATTTAAGGAAAAACCTGGCATTTAGGTAAAGTGGCTCTTGGACAGCCTCCCTGCACTTAACAGATGTTGAATCGGAGCCCTGAAGAGTCTTCCTACTGAATCCCAGAACTTGTTGAGCAAGGAGATGGGGGTGGTTGTGCTGAGCAAGATGGAACCTTCTAGAACATTTCCTTTTTTTAAAAATAAAGATTTATTTTATTTATTTGAAAGAGTTACAAAAGAGGTAGAGACAGAGAGAGAGAGGTCTTCCATCCACTGGTTCACTCCCCAGATGGCTGCAACAGCAGGAGCTGAGCTGATCTGAAGCCAGGAGCCAGGAGCTTCTTCCGGGTCTCCCATGCGAGTGCAGGGGCCCAAGGACTTGGGCCATCTTCTACTGCTTTCCCAGGCCATGGCAGAGAACTGGATTGGAAGAGGAGCAGCCAGGACTTGAACCAGCGCCCATATAGGATGCCAGTGCTTCAGGCGAGGGCTTTAACCCTCTGTGCCACAGTGCCAGCCCCCAGAACAATTCCTCTAAGCTACCACTTAAGTGTCACAGCAAACTCTGACACCACGAAAGGATCTTTTCAAAAGAAGGACCAACTGGACTTGAAGAGTGACCGAAAGGACTGAGTTACACCTCACAGTCCCACGGCCCCTCCGGCTTCAAGGTCAGAGTCATTTCACAAATGGGGATTCACCTGCTCACATTCTCTCTAAAAGGCCCGGCAGCAGGTGGGTGGCTGGGAACACACATCCTTGTCACCACAAACTTTTGTTGAGACACAAGGAAGACAGAGCCCAGATATCAGACACGGTGATAACAGCCAGCTCGGACAATCGAGGAAATCAGCAGAAATAGCGGTGCCTTTCCCTAAGCAGCAGCCCCTCCCTCTGCACTTCTGTGAAACTCCCAGCCTGGTAACAGCGCGTGCATGTGTGCAAGCAGAGCGTGAGTGGTGTCACGGCCGCTCTCGTGTTTCCAAGACCCTGCCAAGAGGCTCCAGGTCAGCCGGGGTCACAGCCGCAGGGTGGGGGTAAGTCGCTCACAGGGGCTCCTGATTGGTCCAGACTGTGTAGCCTGGTGGTGAAGATTCCTTGTGCTCATCTGCAGATTCTGAACCAGGGAGGAGGAGGAGGCACTGAAGGAAGTGGTGCCTGCCACCTGCCCAGGGCTCCCACATCTCCGCGAGGGACAAAGCCCCGACTGATGCAATGAATGTGCTCCTTCCAGATGGTGCCTGAAGTGGAGCCAGGTCAGCATGACGGGGGGAAGTCTTGCCAGGCCACCTGGGCAAGGGCACTGGATGTGCCCAAGGCTGGAAGGGAAAGCCATCCCCACAGAGAGCCAGGCAGTTCTGAAGGAGGTCTTGGTGCCAATGCTTGGGGCGCCCGGGGACATCATGTGCCTTTCTCCGTGCGGTGGCCACTGTCCCAGCTCAGCACAGTGAGAGCCTGTGCTGGGTTCCATCAGCCCCGTGGGGAAAGGAGGGGTACACAATGTGCCTCCCACAGAAAGCCCAGGCCTTGCACCCTCCTGGGCTTGCAGCTGTGTGCATCTGGAACAATCGATCCTGCAGGGGCTGCACCACCACGGGCAGAACCCAAGGCTGAGCACAGAGCGGGGGGTGCTGGGGATACGGCTACATGAGCCGCCTTTCATTCCACCCTGCACAGAGAGAACGCATTTGTGACTTCAGCTCCATGCTGGGGCACACCTGTCATTCCTCGGCTCTGTGCTCATCTGATCTCCAGAAGCCCCTGGCCTTTGAGGGTCCCTGCTTGCTTGGTTTGGGCAGACTTGAGTGTCCCCGAGGTTCAAGTACTGAAGTACAACCCTCGGTGAGGGAGGAGGAGGGGGAAACTTGATCTGAGTGTGGTGTTGGGGGTGGGGTCTTTGGGAGGTGGGGAGGGTTAGATAAGTCCCAGGTGGGAGCCTGGTGGCTTCATAAGAATACAGGTCACACTCACACAGAGACACACACAGATGCATACACAGAGACACACCGAGACACAGACACACACAGACGCACACACAGGCATACACAGAGACCCCAGCACTCTGTCTCTTGCCACGTGAGGCTCTGTGCCATCCCCAGGACTCTACCAGCAAGAGCACCACCAGGGCTGAGCTGGTGCCAGCACCACACCCTTGAGCCTCTAACAATGAGCTAAACCAACCTCTTTTCTTTATTAAGTTAGTCTGCCTCAAGCATTTCACCATAGTAGAGAGAAATGGGTATTTGCCAATTCCTATTTTACCTCTCTTCCCTCCTTTCCCCCAACTTTGGAGCTGCGGGGCCCTGGGCTAGCAAAACCCGAGGACCACAGCAGTGAAGGTGTTGTCTGGGACATCCGTATCCCATATCGGAGTGCCTGGGTCTGTGTCCTGGCTTTGCTCCTCATCCCAGCTTCCTGCTAATGAATACCCTACATACAAAGAGGCAGCAGGCGATGGCTCAATCACCCAAGTCCCTGCCACTCATCACGATGCTGGCACGTTGGCCTCACTGACCTGCTTCTGCGACAACACTGAATCTGCACACATCCCGGGGGAAGCTGTGCTCACCTGCACCCCAGGTGCGATTCCAAGAACACAGGTAAAGGGGGTGGGGGCTCTGCAGCCAGTCAGAGGCAGCGCTAGGGTGTCAGGACTGGGCTGTCACACTGGGCTGACAGTAGAGCCTGCAGCCGCATGAAGCCCAGTGTCTGAATCACGCCCTCACTGTGCTGTTGCAAAGACTCAAGTCCCGATGCCTTCAGCTCCCGCTGGTTTAGACTCCTGACAACACACAATGCCGAAGGAGCTCCTCTCCCGGGAGTACGGCTGAACTCTGTCTGTAACAAAGTGACCGTCTTGAAATGTGCCTCAGAATACGCTCTGAGGGCTGCGGATGTCCACTCAGAGACACTGCAGCCTCTCCCTCCCTCGCTTCTCCTCTCCTCGTCGTAGGAAGATCCAGGCTCCCATCCACCTCTCCGACTTTTCCCCTTTTATCACCCTTCCCACACTGCCTTTAAGAATAAAGATGGGGCTGGCGGTGTGGTGCCGTGGGTGAAGCTGCCGCCTGTGATGCCAGCATCCTATATGGGCGCCCGTTCGTGTCTGGGCTGCTCCACTTCCAATCCAGCTCCCTGCTAATGCACCTGGGAAAGCAGCAGATGAAGTCCTTGGGCCCCTCCACCCATGTAGAAGACCTGGAAGAAGCCCCTGTTCCTGGCTTCTGCAACCTGGCCTACCCTTGGCTGTTACAGCCATCTGGGGAGTGAACCAGCGATGGAAGACCTTTCTCTCTCTCTGCCTCTGCCTTTCTGTAACTCTGCCTTTCAAATAAATAAATAAATACATCTTTTTAAAAAAAAGGGTAATCAAGCGTTGGTGTGGCCAGAGCAGAGCCTCTGTCAGGCAGACACACTGATCTTATTGCACTGCAGGAAGGCAGCCAGGGCTCCGGTGGTACGACGCGGGGCAAGGGTGGTAGAGGGAGATTTTGCAACTGAATGGGGAATTCACAGCTGACATGAGCGGGAAAGACTTGCAGCCCTTCATGGAGAAAGCAACCCGATTTGAGAATGCCCAGTCTGTGCCATATCCCCTACACAGGCTGCCCATCAGATGCCCCCAACTGCACTGGGGGTGGATGCTATGGTCTTCATTACTCTAGGCACGAGGTGAGTACTCGGGGGACTTGAAGGAGGTGCCTGGATCAGCAGCCAAGGAGGGTTTGGCTCCAAGAGACGTGGCTGGAGAGACAATGCAGCTGCTTCTGCCATCTTGTCCTGGTGTGATCCAGCCAGCCACATGGAGTGGCTGTTAGTTCAGACACAGTCTTTTCAGTGGCCCCTGCAGTGCCTGTGGCTCCTCGTTAGAAGGGGGACAGATCACTGTCTTATGGCTAAACGCCGGGTCCCTTACTAGGGATCTCATTCCCCTAACCTTCCTGTCTTTCTGTACGTGTGTGATTGGTGTGCTTCCTTTTTTTCTTCCTATCAATTTCAGGATAATTCCATTACTTCACTATGTAGAAGCTTCCAGGGGAAGGAGAGAGATAGGACGTGGGTCTTCTGATGTCAGCATGCCTGCCACATCTTCATCGTGCCCAAAGTCACTCAGCTCATCTTTGGGGATACAACAAGCACTAGGGGGGCTGTAGTTACATTTGTTGCAAAAAGTCTCAGCAACTCTGGGGGATGGGTCACCTGATTCTTCCTGGGTGGGCGGCATAGAGGGGTGCTGAAAGGAGCTAAGTCAGAGGCTTTGTTGGCTCGTGGGGTGCTGTAAAGTGCCGTGAGCATGTTGGATGGAGGCAGCAGCCACGCCTGGTTTGAATTTTTGTCTTGCTTACCACTTACTTGAGCTCCCAGAAGTTCAACAGCCTCGCCCATAAATTGGACACATTATTCCTTTTTCTATGGGTCCTCAGGTAGGTGAATCAATGTTACTCTTATAAAGCAGTCAGCCCCATGTCAGGCACACTGTAAGTCCTCGCAGATGGCCACTGTCAAGGTCACGTCATTGACTTCAGGTGACTTCAGTGTATAAATATGAAACAGACAGAGGAATAGAGCATTCTGATTGGTGTAAGTGCTTCTTTTATTTATTTATTTATTTTTTTAGACAGGCAGAGTGGACAGTGAGAGGGAGACAGAGAGAAAGGTCTTCCTTCTTCCTTTGCGGTTGGTTCACCCTCCAATGGCCGCCGCGGCCGGCGCGCCTGCGGTCGGCGCACCATGCTGATCCGAAGGCAGGAGCCAGGTGCTTCTCCTGGTCTCCCATGGGGTGCAGGGCCCAAGCACTTGGGCCATCCTCCACTGCACTCCCAGGCCACAGCAGAGAGCTGGCCTGGAAGAGGGGCAACCGGGACAGAATCCAGCGCCCCGACCGGGACTAGAACCCAGTGTGCCGGCGCCGCAAGGCGGAGGATTAGCCTAGTGAGCCGCGGCCTATGGTGCCAGTGCTTCTGCCCATCGTTCAACTCCACGTGCGCATGCCCAGGGCCAGCAGGCAGAACTGAATCCACTACTCCTCTGTGATCTCAGTGACTGTAAGCCTCCATCCCGTGGGGCTGCCCGCACACACACGCACAGAAAGACAGGAAGGTTAGGGAAACGAGATCCCCAGGGTCCCGGGGTTTAGCCATAAAACAATGATCTGTCCCCCTCCTGACGAGGAGCCACGGGCTCTGCAGGGGCCACTGAAAAGACTGTGTCTGAACTAACAGCCACGCGAGTGGCTGGTGCTGTGGCTTCAGGCACTAGACCACTGAGGAGCACTGGCTTGGGCTGCTACGCAAAGGAGGGGTCAAAGCCGGTGTGGCTCCTGCGGAAGACCCCGGTCTGCACATCACAAGCCCTGGGGTCAGCCCCAGGAGGCCTCTCTCCGGCATTCAACACAGAGGTCGGCGCTAACTTCTAACAAGAGGAGGCTCCAAGCACGGCTTATTAGTGCAAGTTGCCTGGTACAAGGAAGCCTATCAAATTATTTGATAAAGATCTATTCATTACCCTTCTGCAGCCCAAAGAGAGTCAGGGGCTCAGGCTCCAGTGGGTGTGGGAGTAAAACCTCCTCCTCTTGTCCTCTAATTACAAAGCCGGGGCTTAGGCAAATGTATAAAGGCGGATCAGATAGGAGCCCAGACTGCGTGCCTCTTGGGGTGGGGGGAATCATTTTGGGGTGGCTTGCCAGTGCAGATTTTTTTTCATACTTCAAAAACAAAAAGAGCCCAAACCAAAAATATGCATCTCCCCCACCCACCCACCCACCCACCCATTAGAGAGAGGCAGTGGCTCCTCCACTCGCAGGGCCACTCCTGAAACATGTGTGCAGTGCCCAGTAATTGGGAACGGCTGCGGCAGCTCAGCACTCTGGGATAGGAAGGCAGGCTCACTGATAACAACGTGCAGATCCCGCCATCTCTCGATGAGAAAAGAGGCCCCGGCGCGGGCAGCAGGGGCCAGGCAGCCTTGCCCACCCAACGCTACCCACGCGGCCTGGGAGGGAAGGAGGCGCAGGCTGCAGTCCCGGTCCCCACGCAGTGGCCGCCTGCGCAAAGCCGGAGCGTCTCCTCCTCTGTGCTCCTCTGTGCTCTGAGTCTTATTTCAAAACACAGTCCTCTGGGTTGCGTCGCAGCCCTTACAGCTGCGAACCCAGATCCGCGACCTGCTGAAAACCAAGAGAGAGCGCATGCTCTTCCCACGCAGGGAGCGCGTCTGTGCGTCACCACCACGCAACGCGGGAGAAGGAAGACCCCGGGCAGACGCGTGTGCACGGCTAAATGGATGAGGGTCTCAGAAGCCCTACTTACAGTCAGGCTCTGCATCTCTGGGTTCTGCATCCACAGATTCAACCAACCATGGATTGCAAATAGCTGGGGAAGAAACGGCACCTGGAAAATGCGGGATTTATACACGCCGGAGTGTGAGTCAGCCAGAAAGAAGGGAATCCTGCCCTTCACAGCAGAATGGAGGGAATGGGAGGCGCTGACGTTCAGGGAGAGAAACCAGATCCAGAAAGACAAACAGCGCCCGTTCTCACTCACACGTGGGAGCCTCTGCACCCACCAGGGACGCACGCCTTTTCCTTGCCGTTATCCCCACAGCAGACAGCGCGACAACTATGTGCACGGCACATTATGCCAGGAGTCGGAGCGGTCAGGAGATGATCTGAAGTCTGCAGGAGGATGTGCGTGACGCGCTGAGGGCTGTGCCGACGTGCAGCACTGGATACGAGGGACTTGAACGCCCAGGGATTTGGGTGTCCCGCGGGGTCCTGGAACCGAGGCCTCAGATGCCGGGGGATGACACCGCACCCTCGCCCCCCCCGCTTTCTGGGCACACGGCTGGACTGCACCCCCACCTCAGCTGATCAGGCCCTGAGGGAAGACGAGTGTGCAGGCCGGCCCCTACACCCTCTCCCAGCCCTCCTCCCTCACTCCTCTCCATTGCCAGCTGATTCCACGGACTTCTCTGAGAGCCCTGGTGTCCGTGGGGAGCAGCGCACCTCCGTCCACCTACACTGCATTATGAGACAAGTGTCCTCAGTCCTTAAACCCCATGACACTGGCATCCCATATCAAAGCACTGGTTCGAGTCCCGGCTGCTCCACTTCCGATCCAGCTCCCTGCTAACACACCTAGGAAAGCAGAAGACAGCCCAAATACTTGGGCCCTGGCCAGCCACGTGGGAAACTCGGATGGCATTCCAGGCTCCTGGAGTCAGCCTGGCCCAGCGCTGGCCTCTGTGGCCACTTGGGGAATAAACCAGAGGATAGAAAATCTCTCTGTGTCTCCCTCTCTGTAACTCTGTCTTTCAAATAAATAAAATCTTTAGTTTTTTAAAAAAAGGTATCATTCTCTGTTGCTCTGTCTTTTGAATAGATTAAAAACGTTAGCGATCTGTGGGTTTCTTTATTAAAACAGCTAACACTGCCTTCCCTAATAGCGATCACTTTATCCCTCCTACGTGGGAAGTGCGAGTCTCAGGACTCATCTGGGCCTTCGGGTCCTCACACCATCCTGGGTTTACAGGGAAGTAAAGTTCAGAGAGGCCCCAGACCCCCAACCACAGTGCGCAGCACCTGCAGGCACACGCCAGGCCAGCGGGCTGCAGACAGCAACACGTGGCGGCTTCGCCAAGGAAGACTCAGGAGCCGTGGTGGGAGGGGTGGGGGCTGAACACTGGGACTGCTGAGAGGAGCTCAGGACTTGGCATCCCAGGGATGTGGGGGCCCATGTGGTGCCACTCCCTTGCCACTCACGATCATAGCACCAGCCTCTGCCAGCTTCCATTCCTCCGCTGGAGAGTGGGGTGTGGACCTGTGGCCTCACTGGGTGTCTGTGAGGATTAACGGGGTAAGTGGTAACTGCTCTGCTCAGCGCTGGCACACAGTAGGTGCTGGACAAACACCAGTCTCCTTCCTGCATATCTGGGGGTTGTATAAGTGGATGTCTAATGGGCACATATTAATTTCACGTATTTACAGGCTGCAGTGTGACATTTCATGCACACACATCCCAGGGTGGGGACAAGGCACTTTCCAAGATGGAGGAGTTTCCATCTCATTCAACCTTATCATCTGAAACATGATGGCTGTGATGGGGACACAGAGACCAGCAGGTGGCCTGTGGGCTGGCAAAGCCCTTGTCTTCCGTTCTGTGTGTGGAATCCTGAGACCCTGCAGTGGGGGAGTGTCCAGGCTGGAGTGAGGAACCACACAATCACAGATCCCAGAGACTGCCTTCTGCAGCAGCAGGGCCGGCCCCTGTCTTCACCAGCAACTCCAGATTCACTGCTGGGCACCGCAGCGGGGAGACAGGCCTTACAGAACCCTCATCAGGTTGCTTCTGGGGTTCAAGTTGTCTTTCCCCTCTTAGATCTCCACCTCGCCTCTGCCTTTTATCCATGACGTAATGGGTCTCTCCAAGATGTAGAGGGTCTCCCCACTGCTGTGTTCATTCCATGTCTCTGTTTGTTCCATTTTCCGCCCCCAGGAAAAGCCTTCCATCTCAGAGACGTGGGTTGTAGGACCCTGAAGTTCATGGGGACAGCCAACGTGAGGGATCCCAAACTGAAAACAAAACGTGGAGAAAGAATGCCTACATCGAGTCTGGGGCTTTTCTGTTGTATTATTCAAGGACAATGAGATTCGGATGAAGATCCACAAAGATATTTTCTGCTTTTCAGTAACTGACTTCTCTTGAAGTTCTCACTGCTGATGAGGAGTGTGTATGTATAAAAGAACCCATCACTAAATTTCAGGAATGTTTTGGAGCTGGCACTGTGGCGTAGTAGGCTAAGCCTCCACCTGTAATGTTGGCATCCCCTATGTGCACAAGTTCAAGTCCCAGCTACTCCTGTTCTGATCCAGCTCCCTGCTATGGCCTGAGGAAGCGGTAGAAGATGGTCCAAGTACCTGGAGCCCCCCCACACACAAGGGAGACCTGGAAGAAGCTCCTGGCTCCTGGCTTCGGATCAGCACAGCTCTGGCCGTTGCTCTCATTTAGGGAGTGAGGCAGTGGATGAAAGATAGCTCTCTCTGTCTCTCCATCTCTTTGTAACTCTACCTCTCAGATAAATAAATCTTTAAAATTTCAGAAATATTTATTAATTAACAAAAAACAACGATAGCCTTAAATGTTAGGAATCCCCAACTCTCTACATCTAGGAAATATTTTTAGCAGCCTGTGTTGGAGGCATACGTGCTTTGCCGCTTTGGTATGAAGGAAACCTGTGGGAGCGATTGCTTCGTGAAGACAGAGCAGTGCCAGGCGGTGGCCACAGGCGTGTGCAGCAGAGCAAGGAGTGTGTGCTTCGGGGAGATCATTTTTTTCACTTCGCATCCATCGCTGCTTCTGAGAAAAAGCGAGTATCTCATATCCCCCACTGTCAGAGATTCATAGTGGGTGCCTTGGAAATGGGGCCCTGCGTGGCCAGTCAGGGAGCTGGTCAAAGTCACGGGCAAAGGCCGGGGTGTAAGCAGATCTGGCACAGCCACAGTCTGGGTCAGCCTTGGGAGACAGACTGGAGTGAGCAGAGACTCTCCTGCCTGCAGGGGCAGCTCGGGGGCGCTGTCGGAGCCCCCGCGGCCCCCACTGGGAGAGCCCCTGCTTGGCAATGAAGACTCCAGGGAGGGAGGCCGAGGGCAGAGTGGGAGACAACCTTGAACGCCTGGATCCGGCGGCCCCAGGGTCACGCCGGGAACTTCCTGATTACTTGGATCAATGCCTTCTTTCTATGACGACGCCAGCTGGGGTTTGTTTACTACGATCCTCTGAAAAGTCAGTGTCTGTCTTGAAGTTCCTGTAATAGTTTTCATTTCAACCAAGAATTCTTGCAGCCAGAGTGTCCTTGTGGAGGAATAAGGATTGGGTTCCAGGGTCTGCAGAACAACCACACCTTAGAGGGAAAAGAAATGCAGGCTGCCAGGGATGACGCCCATGGATGCGGCAGGGCAGGAGAAGAGAGAGTCCTGTGGGCGTGGGTGCTGTCTGCTCCATGGCATCAGAGCCTCGGCAGGCAGTGTGGGAGTCGGGCAGAAATCTCTACTCGGGGGCAGTGCTGTGGCACAGGAGGTTAAGCCTGCACCTGCAGCGCTGGCATCCCACATGAGCACCTGTTTGTGTCCCGGGTGCTCCTCTTCCTACCCAGCTCTCTGCTATGGCCCAGGAAAGCAGTGGAAGCTGTCCCGAGTGCTTGGGCCCCTGCACCCACATGGGAAACCTGGAGGGAGCTCCTGGCTCCTGGCTTCAGAATGGCCCGGCTCTGGCCGTTGCAGCCATATGGGGAGTGAACCAGTCGATGAAAGGCCTTTCCCTCTGTCTCTTCTCTCTCTTGTCTGTAGCACCACCTCTCAGATAAATAAAATATAATCTTAAAACAAAACAAAACAAAAAAAGAAATCTCTTTACTCACGTGCCTGGGGCCTGGACAGATACAAAAGCTCATAGCAACTGGGATTTCTAAACAGAGCAGCTCCCCGGGCCTCGCCACGCGGCTCATTGGGCTTCCTCACGGTATGGCTGGGCACTTACATGGCAGCTCCAGGCACCAGGGGCAAATATCCCTGAGAACAAGCTAGAAGCTGCCTGACCTTTTATGCCTTAGCCTCACAGAGCAGCAGGTGCACCACACATACTTGCCTTCCCAGATTCCAGGGAGGGTGCAGGCCCTCCCCTATCCACAGGGAGTGCTGCAGATAACTGGGGGCCGTGGTTTAAATGCATTGTAGAGCTGCAGCTCTGATGCCCCTGGCATCCCCCTCATACTGCCCTGCCTTGCACAACCTGTTTGGTAGCCATTCCCCACTTCCAGTCGTCCTGACCACGCCCTCTGCATCTTCCATGGCTCTGCAGCCCTGGGCCCTCCCCAAGGAGCACGCTCCAGCTTCTGAACCAGGCTGAGGCCCCTTAGCTCTGCTGCCTTCTCCCCATGTTGTCTGACTCTGTCACTCTCTCCAAATCGTGGCCATCTCAGGGAGCAGAGGCCCCGCTTTGAACGATTGCTTTGGTTCCTGACACATAACAGGTGCAGGAAAATAGGCACTTAGTGATGGCGTCCAATCCCCTCACTTGGCCTAGCAGAAAAGTCTTGCTTGAAGCTGCACACCGCACCTGAAGGTGTCTAGGATCCCTGTTTCCTGTCCTCACGTCACACCCTCTGTTGTGGGCTAGGTAGGGCCTAAATTAATTTTCCAGACTCTTGCCTTTTACTTAGAGAAGAATTCTAAGTATAGGCACAAACTCAGCTTGCACTGTGAGACAAGTACACAGGCTCGTTAGGGCTTTGTTTAGGGAGGTTTAGGGAGAGTGGGCCAAGGAAAGGGAATTACCATACCCTGCCCTGCTCGTCCTGAGTCTGCGAGGAGGAGAGAGCGAGCCTCCATTCCACCTGGCTTTTCATGAGCTTAGAAAAAACGGAAGTGTCTACAGGGTACGACCCCCATGTCCTGTGTAAGAGGAAGTGCTTCCAGGGGAGGGGGCCCTGATCGACAGGTAGGTGAACATGACAACCCAGAGGAGGTGCGGCTTCCAGCTCACGCACTTTAATTATCCACATCACCTCGACACCACCATGTTATTCCGGTTATGAAGCCAGAAGTGGCGTTTGGAAAGTCTGTCTGTGCTAGGGAGGAGCCGAGGATCTCGGCAGTGAGTCTTTGCCTGTGAACCTCCTGGCTCTCCATCCTGCGGATCCCAGGTGCCTTCCGAACCGGGAGGCACACCCGATGGCCGGAGAGCGGCATTTTCCATTTGCAGACACAAGCACCCTGGTGTCAGAGCTGTCGCCTCATTAGCTCCGTTCTTACTCCTGCAAGGAGCAGGACAGGCACAAGAGGCTCCCGCCCCCATGGGCCAGGGGTTTGTCATGCCAGCAGACGCGGGCACCACCACCACAAAGGGACTAAGACAGAGGCCAGCAGTGGCTCCAGAGGCTTTAGCACGTTCTCCACTTTCCCAAACTTGTCACAAATGCAGAGTGAAGTGACGCTCTTAAGGAGTCTGCTCATAAAGAATCTAAACAAAATCAAGACCACGCCCACGGCAGAGTGGAGAGCGAAAGAGAGAGACAGAGAGAAAGGTCTTCCTTTTTCCGTTGGTTCACCCCACAATGGCCTCTGCAGCTGGCGCACCGCACCAATCCGAAGGCAGGAGCCAGGTGCTTCTCCTGGTCTCCCATGGGGTGCAGGGCCCAAGCACTTGGGCCATCCTCCACTGCACTCCCTGGCCACAGCAGAGAGCTGGCCTAGAAGAGGGGCAACCGGGACAGAATCTGGCACCCCGACCGGGACTAGAACCCAGTGTGCCGGCGCTGAGGTAGAGGATTAGCCTAGTGAGCCGCGGCGCCGGCTGGCTGTGATTCTTACTGATCACCAAGCACTTCCTGAAACATGAGAAAGTTCATTTCTTTGCTCGTTTCCTTCTTCTACCAAAACCAATTGTACAGGGGCCGGCACTGTGGCTCACTTGATTGGTCCTCCGTCTGCAGCGCCAGCATCCCATATGGGTGCCAGGTTCTAGTCCCAGTTGCTCCTCTTCCAGTCCAGCTCTCTGCTGTGGCCCAGGAGTGCAGTGGAGGATGGAAGGTAGTGGAAGATGGCCCAAGTGCTTGGGCCCTGCACCCCATGGGAGACCAGGAGGAAGCACCTGGCTCCTGGATTCAGATTGGCATAGCTCCGGCCGTAATGGCCATTTGGGGGGTGAACCAATGGAAGAAACTCCTTTCTCTCTCTCTCTCTCACTGTCTAACTGTATCTGTCAAAATAAAAAAAAATGAACATTTGGGCCAGAAGAAATTAGTTCAGAAGTTCCTTTGAACTTTTGGATAGTGCGTTCTAACACTGATCTTATCCACAACCTCCAAAGATGGGCACCTTCAGCTTTTGAAAAGGAGAGATCACATAAACAAGACTAGTGTCTGCTAATACTAACTGATAGAAAAAAAAGGGAGAGAACGATCCAACATGGGAAGCGAGATAGACAGCAGACTCATAAAGTGGCAGATGTCCTAAACAGCACTCTGGCCTCAGAATCAGCCCTTGAGGCACTCAGATCTGGCTGAAGAGCCCATGAGAGTATTTTAGGCATGGAAAGCCAAGACACTCTGGGAAAAAAAAAAAAAAAAAACAACAACAACTAAATGAAAGATCTCTGCAAGTGAGATCCCAGTAGAAAGAACAGGCCATCAAAGAAGGAGGTACCTTTCTCTGAAGGGAGGAGAGATCTTCCACTTTGAGTATGACCTTGTCTAAATAAGATCGAAGTCAGCGAACTCAAAAGGCTTCCATAGCCTTGGCAACTCATGACTAGGGCCTAGGGAGATTACTGACGCCATAAACAAGAGTGTCAATTTGTTAAGTCAACAACAGGAGTCACTGTGTACTTACTCCTCATGTAGGATCTCTGTCCTTAATGTGTTGTCCAATGTGAAGTAATGCTATAACTAGTACTCAAATAGTATTTTACTTTTTATGTTCTGTGTGGGTGCAAACTGTTGAAATCTTTACTTAATACATACTAAATCGATCTTCTGTATATAAAGATAATTGAAAATGAATCTTGATGTGAATGGAATGGGAGAGGGAGTGGGAGATGGGAGGGTTGCGGGTGGGAGGGAAGTTATAGGAGGAAAAAGCCATCGTAATCCATAAGCTGTACTTTGGAAATTTATATTTACTAAATAAAAGTTTTAAAAAGAAAAAAAAAAAAAAAGAAAAGGAGAGCTCCGTTTCGAGTCCCAGCTGCTCCTCTTCTGATCCAGCTCTCTGCTGTGCCCTGGGAAAGTAGTGGAGGATGGTCCAAGTCCTTGGGCCCCTGCACCTACGTGGGAGACCTGGAGGAGGCTCCTGGCTCCTGGCTTCAGATTGGCGTAGCTCTGGTGTTGTGGCCAATCGGGGAGTGAGGCAGGGGATGGAAGACCTCTCTCTCTCTGTCTCTGCCTCTCTGTAACTCTGCCTTCCAAATAAAATAAATAAATCTTAAGAATAAAACAGAAAAGAAAAGGACAGCCCTCGCTGCCTGCAAATTGTCACCCCGAGAGGCTGATGTTTTTCTGGCTTTGAAATTACCCCAGTTTCTAAGGAAAGTTCTGCTCACTCCCAGTTCAATCAAAGAAAAGCATTTGTCTGCTTCTCAGCATTCAAGCAACACTATAAACAAGCCCACAAACACCTATTTCAGAAAGCCATGCCTTTTTACAACCCAGCTACATTTCCCTCCAGCCTTCCTCTCTTTAATAAAAAAGGTTCCTGGCGGGGGCCGGCATCTGACTTAGAGTTAAGACACACACCAGTTAAGGTCCCTGTATCCTCTGTGGGAGCACCCAGATCCAAGGTCAGGCTCCAGCTTCTGACTCCAGTTTCCTCCTAATGCAGACTTGGGGCAGAGGGGCAGCAGTAACAGCTCAAATATTGGGGTTCCTGCCACCCACATGGGACACCTGGGTTGAGTTCTTTGATCCCAGATTTGATGAGTTCCAGTCTTAGCCATAGAAGCCATCTGGGGAGTCAGTTGATGGAATCTCCCTCTCCCCCCTCCCCTCTCCCTCTCCTCCCTCTCCCTCCCCCTCCCTCTCCCCTCCCCTCTCCCTCTCCCTCTTCCTCTACCCCCTCTCCCTCCCCCTCCCTCTCCCCTCCCCTCTCCCTCTCCCTCTTCCTCTACCCCCTCTCCCTCTCCCCCCTCCTCCTCCCTCTCCCCCTCCCTCTCCCTCTCCTCCTCCCTCTCCCCCTCCCTCTCCCTCTCCCCCTCCCTCTCCCTCTCCCTCTCCTCCCTCTCCCTCTCCCCCTTCCTCTCCCTCTCCCTCCCCTCTCCCTCCCTCTCCTTCTTCCTCTCCCCCTCTCCCTCTCTCCCCTCCTCTCCCTCCTCTCCCTCCCCCCTCCCCCCTCCCCCCTCCCCTCCCTCTCCCCTCCTCCCCCTCTCCCCCATCTCCCCCCACCTCTCCCTCCCCCCTCCCTCTCCCTCCCCTCTCTCCCCCCTCCTCTCCCTCTCCCCCCTCCCTCTCCCTCCCCTCTCTCTCCCCCCTCCTCTCCCTCTCCCCCCACCTCCCTCTCCCTCTCCCCTCCTCTCCTTCTACCTCTCCCTCTCCGTCTCCTCTCTTCCCCTCTCTCCTCTTCTTCTTTCTTTCTCTTCCTCTCAATAAAAAAAAAAGAATTAAAAAATCCCTTGTCTACTCACATTCCATACACACCAGATTAGGGAAAAACAAACAGCAGCCTGTGCCCTTGTTATGTGATGTTCTAAGGGGAGGGCATGGGCAGTGAAGAAAGTCGGTGCACTTTGCGGACCTGGTGGAAGGTGGTGGGGGCTTGGGGAGACAAAGGCTAGGAGAGAAGGGTGTCACTGCGGTGGGCTGTTCAGGGACGGCCTTACCAGGAAGGTGGCCTTGGGATGCAGGGTCTGGAGGAGGAGGAGCAGTCCAGACAGAGAGCACAGCAAGTGCAATGGTGCCGAGGCAGGGGAGAGGTTGACGGGAAGCAGCAAGGACAGAGTGGCAGGGGAGTGGGGAGCTGTGGGGAGAGGGTGCCGCCAGATAGCAGGACGGGGAGCGCGGGTACAGGGTGCACGGCCTGGCAAGGCACCGCTCAATGGCATAGGGACAGGCTGAGTATTTGGGACAAGGAGAGGCTCGTGGCGGACTCCGTCCGGCTGTCGTGTGGGAACGGGCTGCAGGAGGGCAAGGGGAGAAGACCGTTCAGGGGTCCTGGCTCTTCTCTAGGCAGGAGAGGGTGCAGGCTTGGTAGTGCACACAGGAGCACGCACAGCACACACTTGTGCAAGAGAACACATCTGTGCACGCGCGTTCTGTTCAGATCCCGCTCTCCTTACTCCACCGTGTGTCGGCTGCGTCTTCCCATACCCGTAAGTAGGGAGCTGCATCACCATCGCAATACGCTCGGATCATTGCCTGGCAAGGGTGTGCCGTAATCTGCCCAGCCAGGCCTGAATTAAACACTTCAGCAGTTCTCCATTCTTCACCGTGATAAACAACCCCACAGGGCACATTCCGGAGCGCACACCCCTGCGTGCACTCAGCCAAGTCTTTCCGAGATCGATTCCTAGAAGTGGAATTATAGGGGAGAGGCCCACGGGCAGCTGAGGGTTTGATGATTACCGTGCACCTGCCGCGGGCACCTCCTCCTCCCTCGAGGTTCCCCACTTGCTTCTACGCTGCTCATTGTCTGCCCTCCCGTTCGGTGTCCACTCCACAGGGGCAGAGGCCGCTGCATGTTCTGCTCCCTGTTGAATCCCCAGGACCCAGAACCATACTCATCCCTCAGTAACAAATGAATGCATTACTGATTAAGTGAACAAGACAATTCCAGGCGGTGAAATGCACAATGCAGGTGGGTGTGCGGCACACTGGTTCCAAGTGGAGACACTTGGAACACCAGCATCCCGGATGGAAGCCCCTGGTTCAAGTCCCGGCTGGTCTGCTTCCAATCCAGCTTCTTGCCCATGTGCATGCTGGGAGGCAGCAGAGGATGGCCCAAGCAGCTGAATCGTTGCCACCCACATGGGAGACCCGGATGGAGCTCCTGGCCCCTGGCTTCAGCCTGACCCAGCCTTGGCTGGTGCAGGTATTTGGAGAGTGAACCAGCAGATAAAAGATCTCTTTCTGTCTGGACCATAAACAAACGACATCCAAATGCATAACAAATTACTTAAACAGAATAATGGAGGGGAGAAGCCTCAGTGGGCCAAGCAGAACCGTCACATCTTCAAACAGAGCTGCTGGAGGTGGCTTCTCCCACAGAGTAACATCGAGCAGGAGGGGGGAGAGGGAGGTAGGGGGAGAGGGAGGGGGAGGGGGAGGAGAGGGGGAGGGAGAGAGGGAGAGGAGAGGGAGAGGGGAGGGAGAGGGGGGAGAGGAAGAGGGAGAGGGAGAGGAGGGAGAGGAAGAGGGAGAGGGGAGGGGAGGTGGGGAGGGAGAGGAGAGGGAGAGGGGAGGGGGAAGAGGGAGGGGGAGGGAGAGGTGGGGGAGACGGAGAGGGGAGTTGGGGGGAGAGGGAGGGAGGGGGAGGGGGGAGGGGGGGAGAGGGAGATTCCATCAACTGATTGACTCCCCAGGTGGCTTCTCCCACAGAGTAACATCGAGCAGGATCTGCCAGCCACGTAGCAATGCTCCAAGACCCAGAGCCAAGACGGCGCAGGTGGAGGGAAGAGACAGCACTGGTGGCCCGAGTCTGCAGCGCCCTGAAGTGACCAGGGAAGCACAGAAGGCTCTGCTGAGAGGTCACCTTTCTTCCTACAGCAGTGAGATGATGCCTGGTTGTTCACGGTCTCGTTCTCTTCATTTGCTGTGTCTGTTACTTCATCCGTGAACACAGAGGGAGTGCTCATACTTAGGAGGCTTGAGTCCACTTGACTATCTTGCACTGAGTTCAAGGTCAGGACACCCTGACTTTCCTGGGCCCCCAAGTGGAGCTCTGTAGTTTGCGACCAGGAATCGACCACGCTGTCCCTGTGAGACGAGGACGCTGAGACCCTGTGGCCGATCGCGTCTGAAACCCACGTGACTGGACGTGTTTCCCATCTCCCCAGAGGGGCGTGAGAAATGCCTGTTCCCACTCCTTCAAGCCCAGACTTGAGCTTGACCTTGTAGTAGGGATGAATAGGGTTGCTCCAGGCAACAGCGCCTCTAGAGCAGGCAGCTCATGTTAAGATTTGTTTGTTTTCATGGTGGTAAGACCACGCGGATGAGAGGTGAGGGCAGCACGTGGAGTCATCGCTGCAGGCAAACTCCCAGCACCGCCTCCCCGGCTTCCTCCTCTCCAGCCTCAGCCCAGCAGCTATGGGCGGGCGTGCAGGACAGGAACCGAAGCCAGATGGAGCTGTTTTTATGTTCCCAGTGAAATGGCATAATGCCCACGATACACTCAATCACACTGCTCCTCCTCCTCCTCTTCTCCCACCTCCTCCTCCTCCTCCCAGGGACAGGGTCAAGGAGAAAAGCTAAAGGAAGGAAATTAGCCTTTGCCGGTGGCAAAGGGCAGGGCCTGATGACAGCGACACAGGTGGCAGTAAGAGTGGGGAGGTGAACCCGCTTGCAAAACAAAAGGAGATGCCTACAAACAGAATGATCGGGAGAGAACACAGAGACGCCCAGCACGTGCGTGTCCACCGGCAGTGGGGAGGAGGGGGCACTGTAGCGAGCCAGGAGGGCAGTGGTGGGTGCGGCTGAAGGACTTTTCACTGAGGTCCCAGTGGGTTGCTGACAACCTACCTCTACCCTAGCTCCGACCTTCCAAGGGGCTGTTTTGTGCTGAGGCCTGGCAGGCCGTACTCTCCTGTCTGGTTGCACCTGTCCGGGGGAGGTTGGGTCCCTGCTGATTTGTGTACAGAGCTCCAAGAGAGGGAGCCTAGGATCCACACGTGGCAGATGCGGTGCGCAACAAGTTGATCGGGAGTTGCCCAAGGAAGCCGCTTCTAGAAACCCAGAGCTTCTGGAACAGCAGGGGGCTGGGAAAAGGGGAAGGAGCCCCAGGCCCAGGCCACAGCCAGCACTGCCCTACAGCTGGCCCCTGGGTCACCTTCAGCCGCAGCTTGGCCTGTGCCCACCAGGCCAGTAGCACCCCTCCCCTCCCCTACATGGGGACCACCCAAAATGTCTCCAGGCTCCTGGCTCCTGGGGTGCGAAAATCACTCTCAGAATGGCCTTTTAAAAACAAACGTCTGCAATTCAATGCCAAGAAAAAAAAATGTCTCTTCAAACTCAAGTTTCCTGTTGGGATCTCAGGTCCCAGAGGGCTGACAGCGATGACACAGAGGCAATAGAATCAGGTAAACCAGCCTTGTGGGTGACAGCGTGGAAAACAAGAGCCGTTGACAGTGGCTGCTAGCCAGAGACGCCAGTCAAGGCATTATCTCTCCGTGTCCTTGTCCGTGAACACACACAGTCGATGTTATGATGAAAAAGGAGACCAGGTAATTTACTGAAAGTCAAGGTGGTTTTTGGCTTGGGGATTGTTTTCTCCTGTGAGTGGAGAACACGAAGTTCAGCAATTTAGTACAAGACAGAGAGAGAGAGAGAGAGAGACAGAGAGACAGAGAGAGAGACAGAGACAGAGAGAGACAGAGACAGAGACAGAGACAGAGAGACAGAGAGAGAGACAGAGACAGAGAGAGACAGAGACAGAGAGAGAGAGACTGAGAGAGAGAGAGAGCACGCACATTTGAAATTCCAAGAGAATCTATGAAATCACAGGTCTCCACGCAGCATCAAAGCCATCAGCAACCCAGTGCTGGAGCTCATTCCTCAGCCACCTGGGTGCACCCACAAGTGACAGCCTTGAGAGCTCGTCTGTCACTCACAAGGCAGCCGTCACACTTGACTACGGCTTCGTTCTTCAGCCCAGAGTCACTGAGAAAGCCTGGTGTCTGTGTGGGTGACTGGGACACACACAGGCCCTCGGGGTCTCTGCCATAACCAACGAGTCCAGACCTTCCCTGTGGGGACGACAGTGCCCCAGGGGAGCGGCCCCTTGGGTCTGAAGCCCTGGGGGCTGTGCTCGGCCATGCCTCCCACCCCGATCCTGGGGGGCCAGCTGCACTGCTTTAGCCAGCGAGAAGCGTCCAGCCCCGGTGAGGCTGAACTCTGGCCCGAAGGAGCTCAGTGAAGGTTTGCTTGCTTGTTTGTTAGCAGCATTTTCAGTTCGGATTTGAAACCATAAAGCAGGCCCAGATGGCTCCCATCTACTCAGTTCAGTTGGCCGGATGTCGGGGCTGGCGGAGACCCCGCCATCTGCCAAGAACAAGTCCGTGACCCCATCTGCAGAGGCTCCCAGGCAGTGGCTCGCCCAGGTCCCTTCTCCCCTCTCCCTGCACCCTAACATCCCACGCCTGTGCTGTCCCTGCAGGCAGCCCCAGCTGCAAACACAGCCTCAGGTAGGCCAGCCAGGGTCGCCCCAACAGCAGCGCCCACAGGAGTGCAGCCGGGCTCTGCCGCTTCATCCGCGGCCTCAATGGCTCTCACTTCCCCTTCAACAGGTCATCTGCGAACGAACTCCACACCGCTGAAGGGCGTGCGATGCTCCAGTTGGCTGGAACAGCTCAACAGAGCTCCAGGTTTTACACTGGAGCTCAAGGCCACTCAAGACAGGAGCAGCCTTTACTTTGCACACGAGAAGAAGGGGTGGGAACCAACGGGCTCGGGTCTGATTTTGGAAATTGGACCAAGAACAGCCTGGGGCAGAATCTACTCCACAGCCTGAGTCACGCGGCTTCTGATGCAGCCAGAGCTGCTTGCAGGGTTCTCTGGCCTCATCCACGATGTCCTTGCGGAATCCACACAGTCCGTGGCCTCTTGTGACCCTGTGATGCCGGCTTAACCCACCCTGGCTGCCCTGAAGCCCAAGACAACGTGCCGACCTTCCAGACCCCCAGCCTCGCGCTCAGTAGTTCTTAATGAGTATTTGTTGAGCGGCTGATCTATCTGAATTGCTTTAGTGTATTGATTACCCCGATCCATTCTATAATAATTTGCTGGAGTGCTCGCATGGGTGATTTACGATGCCTTGTAACAGAGTGTTCTCTCTCTTTGCCAGGGAGAGGGCGTCCCCACGTTACAGAGATCCAGAGAAAAGTTTCTGCACCGCTCCACACGGGTTTGGAGACGAGAGAGGTCCCGCTGCGGCGAGGCACGAGATGATTGCACAGGACCAGGACCTGATTTCCAGCGAGAGGTCAGAGCTCTTGGCAATGAATCTCCCCAGCAGCGGATGCTACAGGGCTCCGTGCGCCCCGCTCACTCCCTGGTGACTAATGGCCATGCTCACGGGGAACCACACTGGCCAAAGACCCCAGAATTATTATCATCTCCCTGTGTGTGTGTCTCTGCTGAACGCGGTGTTCACTCGAGGAGTGAGAGCAGCTCTGGGAGATAGTGAACGAGGCGCCGACAGGGCACCCACGCCCTTCCACTGTGCTCCTGCCCCCCACCCCACCCCCCACAAAAGGGTCCCACCCAGAACTCACCCCGCTGAGGACAACATTACAACACAGAGGCGGGCGTTTTCTGATAACGTTTGGGTGCAGTGAGTGCAGACATAGACCCTACAGGCGAGCTGACTTTGCCTGCTTATATGGAACTACTGCCTTTTTTTTTTTACATGGTTTCATTTTTTGGTTATTATGAATAACACTATGAAGAACATTTGTGCACTTTTTTTTTTTTTTGACAGGCAGAGTGGACAGTGAGAGAGAGAGACAGAGAGAAAGGTCTTCCTTTGCCGTTGGTTCACCCTCCAATGGCCGCCGCGGCTGGCGCACCGCGCTGATCTGATGGCAGGAGCCAGGTGCTTCTCCTGGTCTCCCATGGGGTGCAGGGTCCAAGGACTTGGGCCATCCTCCACTGCACTCCCTGGCCACAGCAGAGAGCTGGCCTGGAAGAGGGGCAACCAGGACAGAATCCGGCGCCCTGACCGGGACTAGAACCCACTGTGCCAGCGCCACAAAGCGAAGGATTAGCCTAGTGAGCCGCGGCACCAGCCATTTGTGCACTTTTTAAAATGTGGATATATGCTTCCACTTCTCTCTCTTTAAAAAAGACATTTATTTTCATTTGAAAGGCAGAGGAACAGAGAGAGAGGGAGAGGTCTTCATCCACTAACCACTCCCCAAATTCCCTCAACAGCCAGGTCTGAGCCAGGCTGAAGGCAAGGACTGGGAACTCCATTCGGGTCTCCCACATGGGACCCAAGCACTCAGGCCACCTTCTGCTGCATTCCCAGGTGCATTAGCAGGAAGCTGGATCGGAAGTGGAGGAGCCGAGATTCAAACTGGTACTCCCGTGTGGGATGCCGGCACTGGCAGCTGCACCACAATGCCAGCACAATTCTCTTGAGTATCTGAGCAAAAAGGCTGGGTCCTACGGTAACTAGCTAGTTGACATTTTTTTTATTTTTTTTATTTTTTTGACAGGCAGAGTGGACAGTGAGAGAGAGAGAGAGACAGAGAGAAAGGTCTTCCTTTTGCTGTTGGTTCACCCTCCAATGGCTGCTGCAGATGGCACACCACGCTGATCCGATGGCAGGAGCCAGGTGCTTCTCCTGGTCTCCCATGGGGTGCAGGGCCCAAGCACTTGGGCCATCCTCCACTGCACTCCCTGGCCACAGCAGAGAGCTGGCCTGGAAGAGGGGCAACCAGGACAGAATCCGGCGCCCCGACCGGGACTAGAACCCGGTGTGCTGGTGCCGCAAGGCGGAGGATTAGTCTAGTGAGCCGCGGGGCCGGCCCGCTAGTTGACATTTTTCCGGCGCTGGAAGATGGCTTTCCGAAGTGGCTGCCCCATTTTCTACTCCCACCAGCGGGGCAGCCTTTCCCGCCTTGAACATCCCTTTTCCCACGCTGGGCTGGCAGGGGTGGAACACGAGCGTCTCAAGCTGCACCCTGGATCCGTACACCAACCTGCTCCATCAAAAGGCCGCGGCAGCCATGGTCCTAACCTCTGCCCTCTGGCTTCATTAGTGCTCAGCCATCGTCTTCCCGATTGGGCACGAACTTCCTCGGGCCAGGGAGGTGCATCCCGACTCTGCTCTTCCTCGGCTCTCCGTCCGCATCTCCCACCCTCTGTGCCACCTCCACTGCCGTCCCAGATGCTCAAGGCTGATGTGAAGCCGAGCTGGGCGTGTTCTCACTGTTCACTTGCACCTGCTTCCCAAGGTCCTCGGGCCAGGCACCGCGGCTTCCACGGAAGTTTTCTTTGGCCGAGCATGGAGGGAAGGGCCCTGCTTATGAAAGACAATCAGTGATGGCTTTCTGACTTGCAGACTTAAGAGCAGGTACAATCAGATGATGCCTCTCACTACAGGGTCCATTTGCTGCAAGGTGCAGTGTATTTGATCACGTTGCTGATTTTTGCTATCTCAAATTTAGTTTCCTGATAGGAATAGGAATAGTTTGAGCAGGTTTTCTGTTTTTCTTTTTAAAGATTTATTTATTTATTTGAAAGGCAGAGGCAGAGAGAGAGAGAGAGAGAGAGAGAGGTCTTCCATCTACTGGTTTACTCCCCAGATGGCCGCAACCACCAGGGCTGGGCCAGGCAGAAGCCATTAGCAGGAGCTTCCTCTGGGTCTCCCACATGGGTGCAGGGGACCAAACACTTGGGCCATCTTCCACTGCTCTCTGAGGCCAAAGAAGAGAGCTGGATCAGAAAGTGGAGCAGCCGGGACTTGAACTGGCACTCATATGGGATGTGGGTACCACAGGTGGTGGCTTTACCCACGATGTCACAGTGCTGGCCACAGATTTTCTGTTCTTATCATCTGATTCTAATTCATTTGACTGACTAGTCTGCTCACGACAAAGCAAAGCCTTTTGTTGAATGAATCAAGTGCGTACACGGAGTTAATAAAACAGACTGTGGAACAAAGGGGATCAAATGATCCCTTTCACCTCATATTTTGAGAAAGCAAAATCAACATTAAGTGACACTGATATTAAAGGTTCTATATCCTACATTTGAAACAGAAACTTAACCAGTTACATACCGCCATTTTTAAATCTCACACAGCAGATGATGCCGGTGAACGCTGAAGCTGCCAGGTAGGATAGGCACAGCCCAGAGGTTATGGGTTCGAGTCTCCACCCTGTCACTTCCTACAGCTGTAAATTTGGGGAAGATACTTCCGCTCCCTGTCCCTCAGCCTCTTACAGGGAAAAGGGGGTGATAGCAGCATTTCACCCAGCTCACAGCATCGTGGGGGGATCGAAGTGTCACCAAGGACAGAGTTTGCAAGGGCGCCCGGCTCAGACGGAATGCAGCTGTGTGAGTCGCTCCAGACACTGTCAGTTCATGATTTCTTCACATGTAAGATTTATTTAATTATATAATTGAAAGGCAGGGTTATGGAGGGAGAGGGAAAGGGAGAGGGAGAGTGTGAAAGTGAGAGAGGGGGAGAGACAGAGACAGAGAGAGATCTTCTAACTGCTGGTTCAACTCCCCAAATGGCCACATGGCAGGGGCTGGGCCAGGCCCAAACCAGCAACCTGGAACTCCATCCCAGTCTCCCACATGAGTGGCAGGAGCCCAAGTACTTGGGCCATCTTCTGCTGCCTTCCCTGTATGCATTAGCAGGGCACTGGATCAGAAGAGAAGCAGGCAGGACTCGAACCAGCACTCATACGGGATGCCAGCCACTGCAGGTAGCAGCTTAACCCAGTGCGCCACAACACCAGCCCTGGCTGACGGTCAATTCTAATGTGTTTTTCATTGATGCTTCTATGACATTTTGCTCATTGTGGATATGAACACAATGTAGTAACAGCCACAGAGTATCTGAATGAAAAGAAAGCCTGAAGTTGGGCAGGGGTTGCTACATGTGCATTACTTAGAAGTTGCTTCACGGTACTAAGGATCCTGCCTCTAGCCGCTCTACTGAGAGATCGGAGAATCTTTGGAGACAGAGAATCAGCAGACTTTGGTTTTCCAGTTCCACAGGATCACGTCAGGAGGTGAAGCAGCCGTCCTACCGCGGCCACCTGCCTGGGGCTGGTCACTTCAGCCGTGGGCTTCAGACTCTACCTCGTTCATGCCCCAAAGCAGCCAGTGCAGAACCTTGCAACCACGCGCTGCTATCCTCACGCACACGAGGTCATTGAGAGACAGAGGAGTCCTGGTGTGTTCCAATGTGGATCTCGCTTTACTATTTTATGCTCTTAGCTAGATGTACACAGGCACTTGCAAATCAAGCAGTACTGTTAACATTATAGGGAATGAAAATATCTCCAGTATGAAAGAAGCTTCATTCTCTTATCCTTTTGTGAGAGTTACCTGCTGTAGGTGTGGGAGTTGTGGCGCGCCTGGTGAACTCGCTGCCTGGGAAGCTCGCATTCCACACTGGAGTGCCTGGGATCAAGCCCCACCTCCACTTCCATCCCAGCTTCTTGCAAATGCACCCTGGGAGGCACAGATGATGGCTTGAGTCCTTGGGTTCCTGCCACCCATGGGGGAGACCCGGATGGAGATCCTGGCTCCTGGCTTCAGCCTGGCCCAGCCCTGGAGGTTGTAGACATTTGAGGAGTGAACCAGTAGATGGAAGATCTCTCTCTGACTCTCCTTCTCTATCACTCTACTTTCAAATAAATAAAAATATACATGGGGCCAGCACTGTGGTGTAATGGGTAAAGCTATTGCCTGCAGTGCCAGCATTCCATATAGGTGCTGGTTCGAGTCCTGGCTGCTCCACTTCTGATCCCACTCTCTGCTATGGCTGGGGAAAGTAGTAAAAAATGGCCCAAGTCCTTGGGCCCCTGCACCCGTGTGGGAGACCTGGAAGAAGCTCCTGGCTCCTGGCTTCAGATCAGCACAGCTCCAGCTATTGTAGCCATCTGGAGAGTGAACCAGCAGATGGAAGATCTCTCTGCCTCTGCCTCTCTGTAACTCTGCCTTTCAAATAAATAAGTAAATCTTAAAAAAAAAAAAAAAAAGACTAAAAGTCATGGCAAAGGTTTTTTTTAAAAAAAATACTCATAAATACATTTTAAAGTGTTATTTACTTTAAAAATATTCAAATTTGCATGTGCTCTCATGGTCTTTTAACCCACGTTTTTCTTTGCGATTGTGATCTAACTAATTCATTCGATATTTGTTAGTGTTCATTAAAATGTGTTTACACAGTGATGTAGTGTGTTTTACTAACATAGCGAGGGAGGCTTAGCTGTATGAGCTCTGCCTTCACAATGGGCACGCTCCTTCCAACTGTGCTAACTGACGTTTCCAAGAGAACACTGGTGGACATTTACGCACAACGTGCTTTGCTGTAGTAGGATTGTCCTGAGCTGTTAGAGACGAATAACGAATCAGCTGAAACGTTTTGGAAATAATTTCTGCAAAGCCATGGTCCTTCAGCGGCTGCTCTGAGTCACCCAGTGTCACCCAGTAGATAGTCTCCTTGTGTAAAGGTTCAAGATGAGGGTGGGCTCTCGGCCTGGTGACTAAGACGTCAGACAGGACCCCACGTTCCACGTGGGGCTACCTGGGTTTGACTTCCGGCTCTGTCTCCTGACTCCAGCATCTGCTAATTCAGATCCTGACACTCACACGAGAGACCTGGCACTCACACCGGAGACCTGGCACTCACACAGGAGACCTGACACTCACACCGGAGACTGGGCACTCACACGGGAGACCTGACACTCACACCGGAGACTGGGCACTCACACGGGAGACCTGACACTCACACCGGAGACCTGACTCACACAGGAGACCTGACTCACAAGGGAGACCTGACACTCACAGGAGAGACCTGACACTCACACGGGAGACCCGACACTCACACAGGAGACCTGGCACTCACACAGGAGACCTGACACTCCTCACACGGGAGACCTGACACTCACATGGGAGACCTGACTCACACAGGAGACCTGACACTCACATGGGAGACCTGACACTCACACGGGAGACCCAACACTCACACGGGAGACCTGGCACTCACACGGGAGACCTGACATTCACATGGGAGACCTGACACTCACACGGGAGACCCGACACTCACACAGGAGACCTGGCACTCACACGGGAGACCCGACACTCACACGGGAGACCTGACTCACACGGGAGACCTGACTCACACGGGAGACCTGGCACTCACACGGGAGACCTGGCACTCACACGGGAGACCTGACTCACACAGGAGACCTGACACTCACACGGGAGACCTGACACTCACACGGGAGACCCGACACTCACACGGGAGACCTGGCACTCACACGGGAGACCTGACTCACACAGGAGACCTGACACTCCTCACACAGGAGACCTGGCACTCACACTGGAGACCTGGCACTCACACGGGAGACCTGACACTCACACAGGAGACCTGACACTCACATGGGAGACCTGACACTCACACGGGAGACCTGACACTCACACAGGAGACCTGACACTCACATGGGAGACCTGGCACTCACACAGGAGACCCGACACTCACACGGGAGACCTGACACTCACACCGGAGACTGGGCACTCACACGGGAGACCTGACACTCACACCGGAGACTGGGCACTCACACGGGAGACCTAACACTCACACCGGAGACCTGACTCACACAGGAGACCTGACTCACAAGGGAGACCTGACACTCACAGGAGAGACCTGACACTCACACGGGAGACCCGACACTCACACAGGAGACCTGGCACTCACACAGGAGACCTGACATTCACATGGGAGACCTGGCACTCACACGGGAGACCCGACACTCACACGGGAGACCTGGCACTCACACGGGAGACCCGACACTCACACGGGAGACCTGACTCACACGGGAGACCTGACTCACACGGGAGACCTGGCACTCACACGGGAGACCTGACTCACACGGGAGACCTGGCACTCACACGGGAGACCTGACATTCACACAGGAGACCTGACACTCACACGGGAGACCTGGCACTCACACGGGAGACCTGACTCACACAGGAGACCTGGCACTCACACGGGAGACCTGACACTCACACGGGAGACCTGACACTCACACGGGAGACCTGGCACTCACACGGGAGACCTGACACTCACACGGGAGACCTGGCACTCATACGGGAGACCTGACACTCACACGGGAGACCTGACACTCACATGGGAGACCTGACTCACACAGGAGACCTGGCACTCACATGGGAGACCTGACTCACACAGGAGACCTGACACTCATGGGAGACCTGACTCACACAGGAGACCTGGCACTCACACGGGAGACCTGACACTCACAAGGGAGACCTGACTCACACAGGAGACCTGACACTCACACGGGAGACCTGACACTCACACGGGAGACCTGACTCACACAGGAGACCTGGCACTCACACCAGAGACCTGGCACTCACATGGGAGACCTGGCACTCACATAGAAGTCTGACACTCCCTCGGGAGACCTGACACTCACACGGGAGACCTGACTCACACAGGAGACCTGACACTCACACGGGAGACCTGACTCACACAGGAGACCTGACACTCATACGGGAGACCTGACACTCACATGAGAGACCTGACACTCATGGGAGACCTGGATTGAGCTCCTAACTCCTGGCCTTGGCCTGGCCCAGCCCTGGCCACTGTGGGCATTTGGGGAGTGAACCAGCAGATGGGAGATCTGCCTGTTTTTCTTTCTCTGCCTCTCAGATAACTAACTAACAGATAAATAAAGAAATAAATATTCAAGATCATGCAGTAACTTTTCTATTCTGGATCTGTGGCCCAAGTCTATGGAAAATGATGCGTTCTAATTTTCTCTCTTCTTCTTTATCCTTCAGGACTGCATTTTTGTCTCGCTGCTTCTTGTAGACACATGCAGTACAGTTTTGTACGTAACTTTTCCATTGCAACCTCTCCTGTCTGTGGTGTCTCCGGTGGGCTTTTAGAAACCACACCGTTTGAGGCTGAACAATGGCGGGGGGCATTTCCATGCGTCCCCCATCTCCACCGGCTCAGTCTCCGCTCTCAAATCATTAGGGCTGCCTGCCACAGTCATCCCGGGGGGTCGGGGTGACTCCTCTGCCATCACGGTCCTGGTGTGGAAGAGGCCTTGCCCCTCTGTCTTTGCCCCTCCTTGTACTCTGGGCCCACCTCCTGCAAACAACCATGCTTGTTCAGTCCGAATCCCCAGTGCCGGCAGATGCCTGTCTAAGGCCACCCCGAGGATCCTACTGTCTTCATCTGCTGCTTCTTAGGCAACCAAAAGTAAGATCATCTGATGCGTCTACTGAGTTACTTCTTGTTGACATGAAGCGATTCTTTCTCTGCAAGTTTCCTTGAATCTTCATTCTCACGTTCACTGAGTGCTCTGTCTCCCACAGATCCTGCTGTTTCTTGCTCTGCAATCTGGCCACCATCAGCAGCTCGGGGCCCCCGATCTGTAACGGGGCCAGGAACTCCATCTGTGCCCCAAGCAAAGATGGCTGCTCCAGCGAGTGGGGGGAGGAGGTCACTGCAGCTTATTTATTTTCATTCTAAATATCCTTTGTTTTCCTAAAATTAGATGTACCACGAGAGAAGACTAATAAAGTCGTAATTATTGGGGGGGGAAAAAAAAGAAATGCAATAACAAAGAAAATCTGGCAAAAGTGCACAGGAGAATTGGGACCACGGGCAACATTCCTCAGAGCCAGAAGGAGTTCAGTGCACGCGTCAGGGAAGGGGCCATTGTAATACATTTCTGTGTCGACTGGGATGAGGTGGAGCTGAGAAGCACGCCTCAAGAGAATACCCCGATGTCAGCGTACAGAGACGGAAGAGACCCTGCCAGCCCCCAGGGGGAGCCCAGGACTTCCCTGCTGGGTCCCTGAGGATTAATCAGAGCGGGCTGAGGTCTCTGTGTCCTTGGTGCCAGGTTCTAGGCATCAGGCATGGGACTTCCATGCACTTTGGCAAGAAACTGAAATGGAAGGGATGAGAGGATAATTCATCAACCATTTCAAGACGCTTAATAGAAGTGTTCCATCCCCAGCACCACTGCCCACACCCAGGCACCGCACTATCTAATGCTTTGTTTATTTGCATTGAGTGTATTCAGAGACACCTGGACGGATAGAACTGGTTGTCCAATGGTGACGAGAGGCCAAGGAGAAGGCCTCACGGTCTCACATGTTCCTTGCAACTGTGCCCTCTTGCTCCTGCGCACCCGGCCAGACGACATCTCCCTGTCTCTTGCAGCTGGACTTGCTCGTGAACCTGAGTTCTACCAATGGAATGGAGGTGCTGTGTGCCACTCGCAGATGCAGCCCCTAAACACCCTCACAAGCCTGCCTGAGGCCGTTCCCTGAGCTGGCAGCTGACAGATACTGATCTACAGAACCCACAGGCAAAGGGAGGCTGGGTTCCCGATCTGCGCGTGCAGGAGAGCCCTCTGCTGACCCGGAACACTTGTTTAGACTTGATGCCTGAATCAGAATTGCACCCTCGCTGTCCTGAGACACAGGGCGGTTTGGAGAATTACCCATTCCAGTCGCTAGCATTCCCCCAACCCACCCAGAGGTGACTAAACAGCTGCTATTGAAGTAGCTTCTGAGCCGTGACTGGCGCACAGGACACAGACGACCTGTGCCACCAGTGGGGAGTGCGGGGGGATCCCTGGAGTTCAAACTCTGCATCTTCCAGAGGGACCAGGGGGCCTCGGGGACCAGTCTGAGGCCACTCAGTCGCTGAAGAGTTGAGACAGCGCCAGGTTTTTGATTTGGTTGGAGGCTCCTCCTAACGCATCATTTGCCCTTTCTCTGAATGTTACCTGGGACTCCAGCACGGCCCATCCTAACCCACAGGTTATAATGAATAGCCAGGAATCCGGGCCATGCTGGGAAAATCTGAGAGAGCCTCCCCTTCTTTCTATACTTTATCAACTGCAAGGAGGAGGGAGACGGCATACTCTCAGGGCTCTTTCTATTATGGACAAACCAGAAATCCGGGGGCTCCTCTGATTGCATTTCATCTCAGGAGAGAGAAGGCGTCATTGGACGACACTCATCTCATTAGCTTTGATCCATATGTTCTAATGTCATCTTCTATTTTCCCTACTGCTAAGAATCAGCCAAGAAATTAACAAGGGCCCTGTGGGCACGAGCTGAAGCGGGTGCTGGGCAGTACTGCCGTCATCCCTTATCTGCAGTTGCACTTCCTACGGCTTTAATTACCTGAGGTCAGTCAAGGTCTGAGAGTATAAATTGAAAATTCCAGAAATAATTTATTAAGTTTTAAATAACTTTTATTACAGTACATTGTTGTAACTGTTCTATTTTATTATTGTTAATTATCTCCTACTTTGCCCAAGTTATAAATTAAACTTTAATGTAGATATTTATGTGTATGAAAAGCCTAGTTCATGTAGGGTTCCGTACTATCTGTGGTTTCAGATATCCACAGAATGTCTTGGAATGCATCCCCTCTGGATACGGTGAGGGGGGACTCCTATATTAATAACAGCCTATAATTCTTACCAAGCATCTGTTGGAGAGTAAGCACCATGCTATGTACTACAAATACATTTGTCCACTGCTTTGCAGAAAAGAACTCACAAAATGGGAGCTATTAGCCCCCCCTCCTCAAGCTAAGCATGACAAAACAGAGGTCCCCAGGGTGGAGCAACCTCTCTGAGGTTGGAGAATTCCCACCAGTGACCTGAGACCGCCATCGGTGACCCTGACCCTGGACTGAGCTGTCTTGTAACTACCTATACATGCAAACACATTATTTTTCCAGTACCTAAGAAAGTCACGCATCAGTTTGATATCCTTCTTACTGGGAAAACGGAGCCACCAAGAGGAAGAGTATGCAATTCGGGAACTAGCAAGTTCAGCAGTGTTCTGAGCGCCCCCTTCTGTGGCGAGGTTTATAACCTCACACGAGGCGTCTCTTGAGCAGCTAGAACGTCCCAGGAGGAAGCTGTGTGTGATCGCATGTGGGCCTTCCTACTCTCTTTTAGAAGGGCAAGTGAGTTCCAACCACGACCCAGGGAGAACGCAGGACACTGCACCAGGCGGGACATTCAGACCTGCTCCTGCGTGAGCAAGCTCTCGGAGCCACAGTTTCTCATCTGAAAATAAAAAAGTGGGAGACAATGGACAGGTTGATGTCAAAGATTGGTTTCTTATAACCCTGAAAATTTTACTCAACTCAGACCAACCATGATCATGCTCACCTCTGGGGTTTGGGTGTTGTTGCTTGTTCTTAATTTTTCAATTTTTATTTTTATTTACTGAAAGGCAGAGAGAGAAAGAGACAGAGACAGACAGAAATCTTCCATCTGCTGGTTCACTCCTCAAATGCTCACAACAGCTAAAGCTGGGCCAGGCTGACGCCAGGAGTCGGAAACTCAACCCGGGTCTCCCACATGGACAGCACGGAATGAACGACCTGAAGGTAGAACTGGAAGCAGATCCTGGATAAAGCCAGGCACGCCAACCTGGGATGTGGGCGTCCCAAGCAGTGCCTTCACCACTATGCCCAACACCCTTGTGTGTGTTGCCTTCGGGGGCTCTGCCCGTACACAGTCAAGACAGCAGCCACCAGTCACAGAGAGCAATTTACATTTAAGTAACCCAAATGAAAAAGCCCATTCTTTAGTGACACCAGTAGCCACATGAAGTGAGTGGCTGCTACACCAGACAGTGCAGATGTGGGAGCCAGCTCCACCGTGGGGAAGGTTCTGTTGGATCAGGTGTGGCTAGGTGCAAGGGTGGGGAGCCACTGTCCGCCCAAGGGCCATTTGGATTTTTGGACCATCATCTGTGGACCAGATAAAACTACCAACTGAGCTATTGCATTTCGAGTCATCCCCATGGTTGCCTTGGCAGAACCAGACCAAATGATTCTGTGGGCCTCGTATGGCCCGTGGGCTGGAAGGCCCCCTCGCTGTCAGCGTGGAAGACCAGAAACTGAAAGAATTTAGGGAACGCGTGCTCTGCATGGGGCTGTTGACTTCCTGCTCTCCTGGAGCCTGCTGAGGGCCCAACCAAGTCAGGGGGCTCTCGCACCCAAGAGCATCAAACACTCCCTGGAGAGACAGCTCCTTTTCAGAACAGCTTCCTGCGTGGAAACGTCTTAGTCACCACAGCAGCCTCCTCAGGACAAGAAGTCTCAGAAACTCGGGTCAGTATCCATCAAGGGCTCGACTCCTGTCCAGGTCTGGATCCTGAAAGGGTCCAGGCACCCATGGACCTGGGGACCAGGACACCCTTCGAGGGCCCTTCCACAATTAAGACGTCCGTATGTACTGAAAAAATAGTGTTCAAGGGAAACATAAAACATTAGCGGCGTTGTTTGCCATAGAATTAATGGTCCGAAAGCAAACAGAAGTATGAATTTTCTTTACATCTGTTCATCTTTTGCATTTCTCCCCACCAATATGACCATATTTTTATATAAAATATGTTATGTGGGTATGGAATATGTCATATTCAGACTGTTTTTTTAAATTCAGAAAATAACACCTCAATAACACTTCTTTCTAAAAATGGTATATTTCCAAGAAGCATTCCAAAGCTTTTGTAAACACACGTTTATTATACAGATCTACAATGTTTAAACAGGATGTGTAATGTGCCAAAAGAGCATTTATAAATTTGTTTTGTTTTGCTTTGTTTTGCTTAAAAAAAAAGTGTAGAAAAGAGAAACCCAGTTGGCTGCAACAGAATCAAAGAACAGCAAAGCCATTTTTCTTTCTTGTCTTTGACAGTTCATCGTGCAATTTTATTTTACTTATTTTTAAAGATCATAGAAAATAGAACTTATAAACTATTCTCAGGCTAAATGAAGGCAACTCATTAGTAGACATGCGGGAAAAACATGTCTAAAGCTTTGTGTTTCCTTCCAGGGACTCACAGCTCTCCAAAGCCCCTCATGGCTGAGGAGCTGTGTGGTTCTGGGAGCTTCCCAGAGAATATCCTTAGTGCCTTCTGGAAATGCCAACAAACAGGAGGGTGGTCAAGGCGGGCATTCCTGGGCCACCCAATGGCCTGGAGATGACAATGGAGGTACCATCATTGGCTTCCTTTTGAATAGCACAATCTAGAATTTTCCATGGAGCTAAAGTGGGTAGGCTCCACCGTCTTCCTTTGGTTCAATATGAGAATAAATACATTTGGCTTGTTCTCCAGGATCCCCAGAGGCGATGAGTAGGGCTTCAGATATCTTTCTCAGAATCTAGGAGGTCTTTCACCTGGTTTCAAAGAGCAGGCTAATATCAATTCCACTTCCATTTTGACATTCAATCTCCTCTTGTCTGTGGTGCCAGAGATGCCGATCATTGTGCCTGTGTACTCACCACCTTCTTCTGAGAGAAGTGCTCTCCGTTACAGACAGAACCCTGCCCCCGAGCCCTCAGCCCAGACTGACCAGGAGCAGATGCGACCTTCAGGGTCCTGGCAGAACAACTGAACGTCTCGATTCCCCAGTTTCCAACTTTGGGAGCTTGTATAGGCCACTTCAGCTTTCCCAGCATCCGTTACTTCATCTGAGATATAGGGACAACCTTAGGGTTGTTGTCCGCATACGGGAAAGTTGTGCAAAACATCAGACAGACCCTGGAAAAAAATGGAAGTGCTTGGGAATGCCAGCTGCTGCTATCATTGTCATGATCACTGTGTCACGGGCCCCCAGCTCGACATCATCATTGTCATCGTCAACATCACCGACATCTGTGTCAACATCAGAACCCAGCGGAGTGAGAGACAGAAGCTGAAAGGCTCACAGACTCAAGAGGTCACTATTCTGATCTACAATGTACCAGCTAGGTAGAGGGGTCCAGCGTGCAGGAGAGAGAAATGACTAGGCTGGGCAGTACTGGCATTTAGTGGGCACAGCCAACAATCCAATCATTCTACTATATGCAGCAGTGTTGCATACAACAAAGAAGCATCCTGTGTCCCATGCAACTTCCAGAAACCCTGCCGTACAATGTGCATGAAGATCATACCTAGCATCTAACTCCATATCACACACACACACACAACATGTTTACAGGGTGTGAATACATACTGAATTTTCCAAGAGTGCAAACGCAATGCTGCTCCAAGAAATACCAGTTTGTTGTGTTGGAAATGTGCTAAGAGACAGTTACCGCAGTGGTTTCAAATGTGGCTGCAAAGTCTGTGACGACCTTTCCAATGAGAGGTGGTATCTCAGATCCGTGTCCCCTCCATGCCACCCCAAAGCCCACGTGACTGCTTTGACCAACCGTGTGTTAGCAGGGTGCTCTGTGACATTTGAGGTCAAGTCAGACAACGTCACTTGGATTCTGCTAGGATACTTGACTTTGGAGCCCTGTCTGCCACATAAGAAGTCTGAATCCTACAATTGCCATGCTGGGTGGTGACATGTAGGCAGTCTGGTCCTCAGCCTCCTAGCCCAAGGGCCAGGCAACTGAGTAAAAGTGAGCCATCATAGAAGTGACCCCTGCAGCTTCAGCTGTGCCGGGGCCTCCAGCTGGGGCCAGCCCGGCCAGCCCAGACGTCCGGGGGAAGGGAGGAGTCATTCTCCTTTCTCCTTGTGCTGTTTCTGAACTCCTAACCCCTGGGATCCATGAGCATTGTAAAAAGACTTCCTGGGGGTGCTGGGCTGGACACAGCAGCAGATAACCGGAAGATGCAACGTTCTGGACAATCACGTGGCCATTGAGAGCTCTGTCCTCAACGTCGCCATCGCCTGCAGGAGCAACGGCATGGTGACTTCAGTGTTTCTTCTGCTGTTTGAACATTGGTTCCAATTCAAGTTTGCTTTCTGTTTTAGATCAATGGCTTTCCTTGTAGCCCTCATTCTGTTGCAGTTAGAGCATTGTGTTAATTTTATTTTAAATCTTAATGTAGGTAAGTTACATATCTAGGAAGTGTGCTTCAAAGTCACAGGGGGATGCTACAAAGTGCTAGCGTTGGGCCAACAGGCTGCTGCACCTGATACCTGGTCTGTCCTTGCTCCTGCTCCTTCAAGTCTGTGAGATGGGCACGGCACCCCTGGAACCAGCCCTGGTCTTTTCTGAAGTGTAGATTCCATCAAGGCAAGCAGCCTCGGCCAGGACATCCAGCCAAGCTCCAACCTCTCCGGCTCTGCATTATCCTTGACAGAGAAAAGCCACGTCTGAGCAGGTGCAGCAAAGCTGTGGCCCTGGCACCTGCTGGCACTGCTGAAGCCCAAGGGCAGGTGCCCCTTCCCCCTTCAGCTGCTTGCTCTGGATACCACCACTAGAGGCAAATCACACGGACGTGCACCGTTTCTCTTATTTCGCTCTTGGCTGCGTTGTTAGCATTGGGATAACCCCTAAAACCCAACAATATTTCTTTCTGCTGCGCCTGGCATGTTTGGCCCATTGCTTTGCTTTGCCTGGTCCTCTCTCCCATTCCTTCCAGGCCTATAGTTGCCCTTGAATATGCCCAGCTCCTTTGGTTTGTTTATTAAGTCTGAGCTTGTTGCATATACCCTGGGTATTACCCTAAGATGCCTTCTGACTTTCGTATAAAAACCACTGACATTTGGCATGTCAGAAATGCATTTTTGACAACTGTTCACCCCTGGGGTCTTTAAAAAAAGCCTCTCCCTATGGAAGTATATTTTTGAAAAGTTGGCCTTGCTGAAAAAATAAAAAAAGGTGGTAAGTTTTGTTTTATCAGACTGGTGCCGTGTGCCCTACCTAGCATGATTCCACATGGCACATGGCCCTCCCTACTATTTTTTGAAGCATTTTCTATAGTGGAGGGCATCTCCCACCTCGGCAGTATCTTCCACTTTGGGGGTGTCCTCCATATAGCGAGGTCTCTTCAACTTTGGGGGTATCTTCCATTTGGGAGGTGTCTTCCTAGCTCACCCTGGCTTCCTCCTAATGTAGATTCCGCACTGTCCTGTCTGAAACAAATATAACCCCACCCTTCTCACCATAAATGATTGGAATCCACGGGAACAATGAGCAATGCCAACCAAGAAAAAATTTTTTTTCAGTAAGCTTCCAATTGCTACTTAGAAGTCCACAAGATTTTGGTGCCGATTTTGGGCTGGTCACTGAAGTAAATGCATATATATATATAAATGTACTGACTGTGTATATATATATACTGTGTGTATATATATATATATACTGTATATATATATATATATATATATATGTACAGACTGTGGGACAGAGATTTTTCTCCAGGAAAAGAAGAGGAAGTTGTTTTGTAAGAAGCACAAACAAGAGAGAGAGAGAAGGCCCTGGTGATTTTGAGCTCTTGGTTTTGGACCTGGCCAAGGCCCAGGGGCCCTGCCCTGCCTGCTCCATGAGTCACTTTGTAAATCAAATCAGAGTGTCTTCTGTGCCCCCCCAGAGCAATGAGGTCTGCCTCACGCACAGGCAGCTTTAACTAATCTGGAGTTCCTTCTCCTCTTGGGCCAGTCTAATGGTCAAGTTTCCTGTATCTTCAAAAAGTTTAATAGTAATAGAAGCAGGACTTCCTACCAAATTTGGCTTCGTATTTGGAAAAAGAATAGAAATTTTGGAGAAAACCAAATTTGGGGTTTATTTTCCTTACGAATACAAACAGACACTGACCACATAACACTGCAGAGAGGCATACGCACAAAGCAAATTGTGATTCTAGGTGATGGATTTCTGGCACACCGCAAGGAGCCAGGGCAGGAAGTGCCTGTCACATGCAAGCCAGCACCCAGCAGGGCTCTTTGGGGCCTCTCTCAGTGGCTTGTTGATGACAGGATTGGTGAGGCTTGACTTCACACGAGTTCTCAGGCCATGGCACGGGGCTCACAGCCTGTGCCAGGAAGACGCCTGCCAGGGCTTGAATTTTGCAAAGCTTATGGAAGGGAGGGTTCTAGGGAAGATTCTGCTGCTGCTACCGGGCAGCCGTCCCAGGCTGCCATCCTGGTTTCTGCAAGATGACAAGATAACAGGCATTGGGTGCTTCAGGGGGCCCTGGGACGAGAGCCAGCCGTGCCCTGGCCAACCCAGCCAACTCCTCCACCCTCCAGGGGCTGCCACCTCACCTGCTCCAAAGAACTCTGAACTTCAGCCTTGGGGTCCCTCCCCGGCCCCTCCCTCAGGTATTCTTTAGAGCTCACTTTCTGTCTTGATAGCCTGTGCCTACCATAGCCCAGTGGTTCTTTGTTTTAGTGATGATGGTGATGACCATGAAGACGACAACGATGATGACAGCAATGATGAGAGGTTTGGACAAGCTAAACACCAAGTCAGAAGCGGATGCTGAGCTTTCTAGGCTTTGTGATATTTTCAGCACACGGGGCTGTCATGATCACAATGATTTAAGGAAGAAATGCGCCAGCAGGTGGGTAGCATCCTGGGATCTCATTCCCCTTGACGTTCCTCTTGAAAGCTCCATGTTGGGCCTCCAAAGGACAAAACTTCTGCATCTCACAATGAAGTTTTAATTTGGGGGCAGGGGCTAAAACAGCCCACTGCTAATTCTCTACAGCACGACAGGGTATCACACGACCTGTGGGGTGTTCCACACACGCTCAGGGATAATTCAGACCTAAGGGCCCCAAAGAGAGCCTTGTACTGCGGTTTGCAATCTCTTCCTCATGCCAGCCACTGACACAAAGCAGGGACGTGCACTCCTTCAGGAAAGAGAATATTAAGGACAGGCAACTCTTTAAAAAGTTATTTATTTATTTTTGTGGAAGTCAGAGTTACAGAGAAAGAGATCTTCCATCTACTGGTTCATTCCCCAAGTGGCCACAACAGCTAGGGCTGCCCCAGGCCAAAGCTAGGAACCAGGAGTTTTATCTGGGTCTCCCACGTGGATGCAGGGGTCCAAGCACTTGGGCCATCCTCTGCTGCTTTTTCTAGGCCATCAGCAGGGAGCTTGACCGGAAGTGGAGCAGCCAGGACTGGAACCAGCACCCATACAGGATGCTGGCATCACAGGCTGTGGTTTTACCCACTTTGCCACATTGCCAGTCCCTAGCAAGTCAACCTTTTACCCGCGCTGAAACATGGCCAGGCACTTCAATCACTAAGTGTCCTGAAAGACAGAGGGAAGAGCAGGAAGAGGCTGTTGATTTCCATTTCTGGTCCTGGGCCCTCCTGGCTCCCGTGGGGGTAACCATGACCAACTGGAACACAAATCTCCCAAGTATAATCTTACCAAGGAGAGGATGCAACTGGGACTCCCTAAAAAGCTATGTGGAGTCAGAACTTCTGAGATTTTTTTTGAATATTTATTTTATTTATTTGAAAGACAAAGTTACAGAGAGAGGTAGAGACACAGAGAGCGAGGTCTTCCGTATGTTGGTTCACTCCCCAGATGGCTGCAATGGCCGGAGCCGCGCTGATCCGAAGCCAGGAGCCAGAAGCTTCTTCCAGGTCTCCCACGTGGGTACAGGGGCCCAAGCACCTGGGCCATCTTCTACTGCTCTCCCAGGCCACAGCAGAGAGCTGCATGGGAAGAGGAGCATCTGGGACTTGAACCGGCTCCCATATGGGAAGCCACGCTTCAGGCCAGGGCGTTAACCCGTTGTGCCATAGCACCGGCCCCTAGATTTTTCAGACCCAAGTTTGTCAAAGAACCCAGCACCAATTAACCTATTTCTCTATTAAGGAGAAAAGACAAAATATTTCCGTCTTCACTGACAAGCACTTCTGGCGAGCCGGATGAACGGGAAGGATGGGTTACCACCTGTCCAAGGCAGTGACCGGCACAGGAAACCCTCAACGTCACGCATCACAGCCGCTTTGCTTCCTCGTGACCTTCACGCACCTGCCCTTTCATAACGAAATGGAAGTGTGTGTGTCGTTATGATGAACGGTGACTGCTTCCTTGTCGCACGTCAGCTGAGATGAGATGCTTCATCATGACAGATCTAAGAGGACTCGGACATATCTTTAAGAGGTACTTCTGGGAACCACTCTTGATTATCCGCAGGACTTACCACATTCCCCCAATCTTTTTCCACCACACCGCCTTTCCCGTGGATTTTTAAAGGTAGAGAAATTACACGGCCTTCAGGGGTGGCCGATTACTGCCGTGTTTGTGTAGCTCTATTGTTTACAACGACGTGGACCAGTATCAGGACTGTGATTAGCCAGGAAATAATCCTGGCTGGAAAACCTGCAGTGGTTTTTCCATGGAAAAAATAAAAGACCTAAACTTCTCCTTTTTAAGGAGTTTTTATGCAACTTATTATTTTCCTTCTTGGACTCACCTATGCAAAAAGGAAATGAAAGCCGAAACAACTTGGACTCATTGGGATTAGAGTCACTGTGACCTTGGAACATACTCCCGGAGGGCTAGGAAACGAGCACGGTGTTAACAGGAGACCCGTGGGACAGCGACCGTGTGATCGGCTTCCCCACGAGTCCTCCCGCACGTGCCTGTGTTTTGTTTGGGACTCAAGGCTCACTTTTTGAATGTAGTTACGAAGGTTAAGCCAGGAGTCTATAGCATGTTGAAAATCACCTTCAAAGAAATGGCACCTAAAAATCCAGGAGAGACCAGACAGGAAGTGAATGAGTGAACGAAGAAGGAGGGGATTCCATCCTCAGAGCCATTAAGCAAGAGGGTGTCCTGAACCCATGATCTAGACAGTGAACACCTGGCAGGGGGCGGGGGGCAGGGACCACACCCCTCACCTGGGTGACCAGTTCCCAGCACCAAAGGCAGCATTGAGTAATGCTTGTGGAATGAACAAACAGATGGGTAAAAACCTAAACCTTTACCTCTAGGCACAAATAACAGATGCTGGGCCTGAAAATAAATCTTTCTCTTCTTAAAAATCAATATAAATTAAATCCATTTCCTCAGTGTAAAAAATATCAGCTGACAAGTGTAACTCTGGCTGGGCACAGATGCCTTGGAGGTAACGGTGGCTATATGGAGAGCCCTCCACTCCACCAAAGAAGCAGGGGCACTTGGCTCCTCCTAAGCTCATTGGACAGTGTTGACGGCATCATTAATTCTTATTCTCACCCCTCAGCTGGTGCTATAAAGGGACTGGCATTAGGGCAGAACCGGGGAATGCCATCAGCAGCTGAGATACAGACGTGGCATGGTTCAGTAGACAATGAGGGTGGAGCTTGCCCATGAAACCAGCACAAGGAACCTTCCCACAGACTTGGATAAAGTCCAGGTAAAACCTTGCACACAAGGAGTTTCCAGGAGCACACGCATAGCCTCACACAGAGAAACAGACGTGGTCTGAGTTTGGGACCACAGGCGTATCTACAGGGCAGCGGGGGATCAGACAAAGGCTGCAAGTGGACACAAGGATGCTGGAGAACCTATGGAATGAATCGGCCAGGATAGGAGGAGGTTTTGGTTTGGGGAGGGAAAGGAGTCCAAGCTGGGCATTTCTGTTTTGAGGGGACAGATGGACACGCAGGACGAAATGAGGAGCAGTGAGTCAGAAACACACATGGGGCTCCCACAGCGCAAGAGTCTGGTGGACCCTTTGATGCTAATAGCATGCGATGGCCAGGAAAGCCATGGCAAGGGATTGGAGAGAGGAGGCAGGAGGCATGACCACAGAGCCGGGAAGAGCAGCCAGAGAAGGCCAAAGACACAGGCAGGAGGGAGGAGGGCGGTCAGGGTCCCCCGCTGGTGTGGATGAAAAGGAAGAGTTTCTAGAAGAAGCCGATACTTGGCAACAATGAATCGGCCAGAGCTTATGGAGGGTGAGGTCATTAAGAGAGGATCAGTGACTTCCAAATGATGGTCTCAGTTGTGTCAAAAGATGGACGCCAGGACACAGGGTTAAGGTTAAGGTCAAGGGCAAGGAGTTATGGAGGCAGTGGGATCTAAATAATCTATCAATATGCATTGATTTTTTTATATAAAAAGATTTTTTATATAAAAAGATTTATTTGTGTGAAAGGTAGCGCTATAGAGATGGGGAAGGAGGGAGAGATAGAGATAGAGATAGAGTTAGAGAGATGGAGATGGAGAAAGAGAGAGAGAGAGAAAGAGACAGAGAGATCTTCTATCTACAGGTTCACTCCCCGGATGGCCACAACAGCCAGGTATGGGCCAAACCAAATCCAGTAGCCAGGAACACCAGCTGGGTCTCCTGCATGGGGCCAGGGACACAAATGCTTGGGCCATCATCTGCTGCCTTCTAGTAGGGAGCTGGATTGGAAGCTGAGCAGGTGGGACTTGAACCAGCTCTCTGATACAGGACGTGGGCGTTACAGGCAGCAGCTCAATCCACTGCACTCCACACCAGCCCTCGAGGGATAGGTTTTAAAGAAAGAAAATGTACTTTTTATAAGTTTTTGCTAATCTCAAACCAGAATTGAATTCAAACTCCTCTGTACTCTCAATAATACTTTATCTGTATAGCATCTGTCATCTTTTACTTGGACTATAAATGCAGTGTTTCCCCAATGCCTACTCCGAGAGTCGGCTGTCGGAGAAATGTTTGTGCAGTGAATTGGGTAAGGCCCACCGGCTGACAGCTCTGCCAGCCCAGTGGGCATGGCTCATAGATCACATGAAAACTATTGGAGGCATGAATTAAAGGGTCAGATCCACAAACTTCAGAAAGTTTGTGGCAAAAAGGAAATTAAAAGTTCATTGTGGTACCAAAAATCTCAAGTCCAAACATACAAGGAGTCTTTAAAACACTCATGAAAAATTTGTATTATGAAACAACTATACATGGATTTCACAATTTCTTTTTTATTTATTTATTTATTTATTTATTTTTGACAGGCAGAGTGGACAGTGAGAGAGAGAGACAGAGAGAAAGGTCTTCCTTTGCCGTTGGTTCACCCTCCAATGGCCGCCGCGGCCAGCGCGCTGCAGCCGGCGCACCGCGCTGATCCGATGGCAGGAGCCAGGTGCTTTTCCTGGTCTCCCATGGGGTGCAGGGCCCAAGCACCTGGGCCATCCTCCACTGCACTCCCTGGCCACAGCAGAGAGCTGGCCTGGAAGAGGGGCAACCGGGACAGAATCCGGCGCCCTGACCGGGACTAGAACCCGGTGTGCCGGCGCCGCTAGGCGGAGGATTAGCCTAGTGAGCCGCGGCGCCGGCCTTCACAATTTCTTGCGCCAAAATATAAACTCATTCTTCAATTCAATTTTTTATAAAAACTTCAAGTTTCTTTATACTGCTCTCTTTTTTTAAAGGAAAAGGATTTGTTGATTAAAAAATACAATGGATATAGAAAATTTAATAGGGGCCAGCACTGTGGCATCATAGGCTAATTCTCACCTGTGCTGCCAGCACCCTATAGGTGCTGGTTTGAGTCCTGGCTGCTCCACTTCCAATCCAGCTCCCTGCTGTGGCCTGGGAAAGCAACAGAACATGGCCCAAGTGCTGGGGTCCCTGAACCCATGTGGGAGACGTGGAAGAACCTCCTGGCTCCTGGATTTGGATCAGCCCAGCTCTGGCTGCTGCACCCATTCGGGGAGTGAACCAGAAGACGGAAGACTTCTCTTTCTGTCTGTCCCTCTCTCTGTTAGCTCTGCCTCTCAAATAAATAATATTTTTTTGAAAAAAGAAAATTTCATAAAGTAAATACTCATTTAATAAACAATTACAAGGTAGCCAGGCCCCAGGACAGAAAACAGGAGTCTGCCCGATGCCCTGTACGTCCTATGTCCATCCTAACCACAGTCGCCTCCCGGCCCCTGCAGAAGCCACACTGTCCCCACCTTCATGGTCATCGCCTCCGAGACGCCCTTCACACCTGACTGTGTTGCCTGTTGTTTGTATGCCTCTGTTAACCTCCAGATTCTCCCTCTGCCCCGCCACACTGTTTGTTCCGCTGATCTCTCTGTTGAGGAACCAGGCTGTTTGTTCTATAAAGTTTCCCACTATCTGGATTTTGCTCATTGTACCTTCATAGATCCACCGGATTGATATCGGCTTTAATTTTTGGCAAAACAGCTGACTCGGTGTTGTGTCATTTGATAGGCAGAGTTATGGAATGCATGCTGTCTCGCGCTCTCCCCTTTTATATGAGCAGCCAACACTGTGCAATGCCTCCGTTCATTAATTCACTAGGGTTCCAGAATACTAGCATTCTAACCAAGTCATTCTCCCTTTACTTGTTAGTTACAACATTTCTGCGAAGAGAAACACCTGTTTGCTTACTATTCACTTACTAGGGGCACAGCCCACACAGTATAAGGATGAACTTCCCCCACTGGTCACCAATGTTCAAATCAACGAGTGGTTCTTCAGTGTTCTCCAAAGATGACAAATTCATATTTTTTTTGCATCCTTAGAAATTCGTGGATTCAAACCTATTTGTTAAGCTTCAATCCACTGGAAATACGGTCATTATTGGCCACATGTTGTCTGTTCTTGTCAGTGGAGCAGATGCAAACTAGTTCCTTTGTCTTGTTAGCAGGATCTGTAGCTTCCGGCTTCTTTATCTGATGTGACACTGCGTCTCGGCTCACCTAGCGCACCTTCTTCTCCACCGGAATCTTCTGCTGTCCCAGGAATCAGTTTCCTTCGGCTTATTTTTAATTTTAACTTTTTAAATGTTTATTTATTTTTATTTGAAAGTCAGAGTTACACAGAGAGAGAGAAAGAGAGGTCTTCCATCTGAATGGAAAATGATGGCAATGGGCAGAGCTGAGCTGATCTGAAGCCAGGAGCCAGGAGCTTCTTCCAGGTCTCCTACACTGGGGTCATCTTCTACTGCTTTCCCAGGCCATAGCAGAGAGCTGGATTGGAAGAGGAGCAGCCGGGACTTGAACCGGTGGCCATATGGGATGCCGGCACTGCAGGCTGGGGCTTTAACCCCCTGAGCCACAGCATCGCCCAACTCCGGAGTATTTATTTATATGTTTGTATGTAATTGACATGGTAAGGAAAATGGAAATATATGAGACATTTTAACTAGGAGAAAAAAAGAAATTTGATCACAGCCATTGTGTAGAAGACAGATGAACTTCTCGCTAACGTGAGAAAGCTTAGACCACCTGATTCTCAGTTCGTCTCTAGTCCAGCGATGCCAGAGCGCATCTCAAAGCAGCCAGGACAATGACGTCGACATAACCAAGAGCCCATCACTCCCAGCCCAGCCCTCGGATTTATCACTTGCATGATGCTGGGGAAGCTCCCCTGTGAGCTTCAGTGTCTCCACCTGAGAAGGGGGGACAGTCATTCCTGTGTCAGCTGCTCCCCACACCTGCAGTAGTCCCATTCAGCTTTGAAAGGCATGGGCCGCAAAGAACCAACTCTTGCGCAACAAGTTAAGGTCACTCAGATGTAACTTAAATGAAATACTAGAAATTCCCCTGGAGTTGATGCTACCAAGCTGAGTTCTCAGAACTCGGCAGGAGTCGGAGTTCTCTGCAGCCGGGGTGAATGGGAGCTGTGGCCCTAGTAGTGGTGACACTAGATGAGTGGTGACACTGTGAATGGTGGTGACACTGTGAATGGTGGTGACACTGTGAATGGTGCCTAAGGTATAGTGGTGACACTGTGAATGGTGGTGACACTATGAGTGGTGGCCTAATGTATGGTGGTGACACTGTGAATGGTGGCCTAAGGTATGGTGGTGACACTATGAATGGTGACACTATGAGTTGTGGCACTAAGGTATGGTGGTGACACTGTGAATGGTGGCCTAAGGTATGGTGGTGACACTATGAGTGGTGGCCTAATGTATGGTGGTGACACTGTGAATGGTGGCCTAAGGTATGGTGGTGACACTATGAGTGGTGGCCTAATGTATGGTGGTGACACTGTGAATGGTGGCCTAAGGTATGGTGGTGACACTATGAGTGGTGGCCTAATGTATGGTGGTGACACTGTGAATGGTGGCCTAAGGTATGGTGGTGACACTATGAGTGGTGGCCTAATGTATGGTGGTGACACTGTGAATGGTGGCCTAAGGTATGGTGGTGACACTATGAGTGGTGGCACTATGAATGGTAGTGACACTGTGAATGGTGGCAGTAAGGTATGGTGGTGACACTATGAGTTGTGACACTAAGGTATGGTGGTGACACTATGAGTGGTGGCACTAAGGTATGGTGGTGACACTGTGAATGGTGGCACTAAGGCATAGAGGAACAGGCCCTGGCCACACTTCTGAGTCTGTCCCACAAGGAGCAGTTTGGTGATCGGGATTCAGTCATTTTGGCTAAATAAGTGCTCCAGCAGCACCCCTGGGGAATCTTCTGTATGGCCTAAAGAAATGAAATGCGGCACTTTGGTGTGACAGGTAAAGCCTCTGCCTGCAGTGCCAGCATCCCGTGAGGGTTCAAGTCCCGGATGCTCCACTTCTGATCCAGCTCCCTGCTATGGCCTGGGAAGGCAGCAGAGGGTGGCCCACGTCCTTGGGCCCCTGCACTCCCGTGGGAAACCTGGAGGAAGCTTCTGGCTCCTGGCTTTGGCCTGGCCCAGTCCTGGTTGTTGTAGCCATTTGGGGATGGAAGCAGCTTGAAGATCTCTCTCTGTCTCTGCCTCTGCTTCTCTGTAACTCTGACTTTCAAATAAAGAAATAAACCTTTTTTTTTTTTTTTTTTTTTTTTTTTTGACAAGCACAGTGGACAGTGAGAGAGAGAGACAGAGAGAAAGGTCTTCCTTTTCCATTGGTTCACCCACAATGGGCGCTACGGCCAGCGCACCGCGTTGATCCAAAGGCAGGAGGAGCCAGGTGCTTCTCCTGGTCTCCCATGGGGTGCAGGGCCCAAGCACTTGGGCCATCCTCCACTGCACTCCCTGGCCACAGCAGAGAGCTGGCCTGGAAGAGGGGCAACCGGGACAGAATCCGGCGCCCCGACCGGGACTAGAACCCGGTGTGCCGGTGCTGCAGGTGGAGGATTAGCCAAGTGAGCTGCGGCGACGGCCCAATAAACCTTTTTTTTTTTTTTAACAAAATAAGTTCAGTGATGACCTAAAGCACTGGTGTCAAATACAAAGAATTATGAGTGTCACTTTCCTGGAGGCTTTGTAATCCCAACTTCCAGCGTCATCTTCCGTGGCTCCGCACTAGCAACGACTTTTCTGACGATGTTCAGCGAGCCCATGATTGTGTGAAAACTTCGGTTCGAAGCATCAGGAGCTTTAGCACAACTTCCTGTACACCGAAACGTTGCCAATCGGAAGATGCCGTCAAGCTCCCCCCGGCTTGCTGAACTTTTCACAGCACAACTTCCCACAGAACCTGGTTCCGATCACTCGGGGCTCCTACTAACCCGGCATTCCTAGCGCTCGGCCCAGGGCCTCGGCGTGATGTGCCTGGACTGCGTCCTTGTGGGCTGCAGGCCAAGTCCACCAGCCAAGCTGCTCTCAGCACAACCTCCGCGCCCTCACTCCGTGGCCACCTCCATCCTGCCACTTGTTCTTCGTGCTTTACCACATCCCACCAAGAATCAATCAGTAAATCTCAGGACTCCTAGAAAAACCTGTTTAACCCTTTTTCCTCTTCTTCCTCTTTATTGTGTTTGGGCAACCCTGCTATTTGCACGTGCTACTAGGAAGGCTGGGAACGTACATGAGAATCACGCATCTTGAAAGAAACTCTTAAATGTTGCTATTCAGTCTTGAGGCTTAATTAGCATTTATTGGAAGCAGTAGAGTAAAAAAGTTGAGATTGCTGATTAAGATGACTTTGGTAATAGAAAAACTAGAAAAGTGTAGTTATATGTCAATAATGTGGCTAGGTTCTGAGACATCATCAGTGGGCAATTGTGTCATTGTGCAAACATAAAATGTGCCTACATGAACTAGGATGGCACCGGGCAATATAATCTTACAGTATGCTTATGATCTGTGCTTTCCTATTTCCATGTATATTTGAAATTTTCCTTAATCTAAGTCTTCTTTCATAAGATTTCAATTTCTACTTATTTGAATGTCAGAGTTAGAGAGAAAGAGAAAGACAGACAGACAGAGAGAGAGAGAGAGAGAGAGAGAGAGATCTTCCTTCCACTGGTTCACTCCCCAGATGGCCACTATGGCCAGGGCTGGGCCAGGCCAAAGCTAGGAGTCTGGAGCTGCTTCTGGGTCTCCCACATGGGTGCAGGCCATCTTCCACTGCTTTCCCAGGCTCATTAGCAGGGAGCTGGATAGGAAGTGGAGCAGCTGGGTCTTGAACCAGTGCCCATATAAGACGTCAGCATTGCAAGTGGAGGCTTAACTCGCTATGCCACTCCAGACTTTATATTTCACATCTTAAAAAAGGTGAGTTTGGTGGTCACCTGAAGTTTTGTTTATTCATTAATATGACCAATATCCATTGACCATTCTGTGTTTCAGGCACTTCTGGGGCCAGGTGAAGAAACGCATGACCCCAAAGCAGTCCCCACCCGCGTGGTCTCGACTTGAGTTGGGGGCTACCAATGGTGACTAAACAGGTGCGGTAAACAGGTGCAGTATCTTGTCAGGTAAAGACACAAAACCCAGAAGAAAAAGTAAATGGAGAGTGAGGTGAGTTGGGACGGGCGGGAGCTTCCAGGTGAGCGAGTGCGAGGCGCTGATGATGAAGGACATGTCTGAGTGAGGGAGGGAGTAAACCATGCATCCGCGGGAGGGGCAGTGCTCCAGACGGAGGGCACCATGGCTCTGCAAGGGGAACGTGGCCCAGCCCAAGGCCCTCAGACCCTTTCCTCATTCACGTCCATTTGTGGCTTTGATGATCTCCAACTTCACGTGTGTGAGCACCAGTGACTGACGGCCCCAGACTGAAACCCAGCCTCGCCTCTCCGTCTGCTCCCTTCAGCATCTGCCCTTGAACGTCTAAGCAGCATCTCAGATGTGGCACTGCCTAGGCGAACCCCTTAATTTCACACCAAAACACCTGCACCACCAGCTTCACTCTGCGCCAGGGGCCACCTCTGCCTTCCAATTCCTCTCCGTGCACTTTCCACCCCACATCCAGCCCCTTAGTTCTGTTGGTGTTCAGAAGTACGCCTGGGTTCCCGATTTTCCTACTGCTACTAAGCTAAGCCCAGTCATCCCCAGTTCTCGCTGAGTCACCACAGTGGCCTCGTGACTAGTCTCTTGCTTCTAACTCGCCTTGGTCCTGTACGGACTAGTCTCCACACAGCATAGTCAGAATGTCCCTCCTAACTGTAAGCCAAATTACACCTCTTTGGCTGAAAATCCTCCAGTAGTTTCTCCAGAGTAAAAGGCAAAGTCCTCCCGAGAGCTCCGAGTTACGTTTCTAAGTACCTACAAGTTGCCTTTCTAAGTTACCTAAGCACCTATCAATGACCTTTCTAAGTGGCCCACCTGCACCTCTCCCCCTGCTGGCTCGGCTTCAAGCACACCGGCCTCGGAGCAGCTCCGCCAAGGCGGCAGGTGCATCCCAGCTTCTGGACTCTTGCATTCGCTCTTCTGGGTTTCGGAGACTGCTCTCCTGAAAATCCCCATAAATCCTTCCTTCATCTCCTCCAGGTCTTTTTTCCAAAGAGACCTTCCCTGAGCAGCCTATGTAAAGTTACAAATCCTACTTCTATAGCATTTCCCATCATGCTTTGTGGCTCTACACTAGCATCCTCCCCTTGGTTCCAAGACCCTTACTGACGCCTGAAGACAAGGATTGTACCAAACCCTACACATACTATGGTTTCATCTATGCATACATACTTCTGATAGTTTAATTTATAATGAGGACAGTAAGCAATGATCAATAACAAATAATAGAACGATTATAACAATACACTGTAATAAGAGTGCCAGCATCACTACCTTCACACTTTGGGGCCATTATTAAATAAAATAAGGGGTACTGAACGTAAGCACGCGATAAGCAGACAGTCAATCTGGTAACCAAGACAGCTACTCAATGACAAACAGGCGGGTGTCTCACGCAGCAGCGTCACTCAGGACCAAGGGATGACCCTGCAAGGAGCAGGGTGACGCTTCTCAGGACAGGGCACGAATGAGAACTTGAACGTTGTTCGTTTCTGGAATTTTCTACTCAGTATGTTTTGGACTGCAATTGAACGTGGTTACTGAAACGCAGGAGAGAAGGAGGAGGGGGCTACTCTTGTACTTCCCTGTTGAGCGGGACAGGATAGACAGGATGGGATAGAGCAGAGCTCCTTAAAGACGTTCCCAGAAACATGGGGTTAGATGACAAGTTTATTTTGATGCGATTTTTCTGAGATTTGTGACAAGTTTCTTCAACAACACATATTTCTGGATCTCTTTGAAGACCTCTCTTTGCATGGATTTCAAGGGGCTTTTTGCACCAAAATAAACTTCTCTTTTAATTCCATTTTCCACCAGTTTTCTGAAGTGCACTCTGATGTGCTGCATGGCTCAGCAGCAACACAGAGCCAGCGATCAACAAGCACAATGACCTTGGCCCTGTCCACCTGGCATTCTTGATGGGAAAGAAGACACAAGTCTGTAGAAACAAGTGATTTTCTATTCCCTCTTAGGAAATAATCTTAAAAAAAAAAAAGGCCTTTCAGTAAGCACTAAAATTTATATTTGAGAACATCAAGGTTGCCAACTGCAGGTGTGTGTTCGCTTTGTGAAATGAACATGTTCCTGAAAAGCAGGGTGTGCGTTTAATCTCTGAACACCAGATGTCCTTCAGAATTCATTACCGGCATTTATCACTGGGAGAAATCCTGGAGGGATCCTAGGGTAACGTGCGTCATCAATGTCTTCTCTAACTTCCTGGATAAGACTGGGCTTCCATGTCTTGCATTGCATGAAATAGAGGCGTCTGGGCTCCCCAAGTAGCTTCAAGCAGAGCGGGGGTTTTCCGAAAGGGCTTAGTTAGGGGCAAGATGCATAACACTCTCGATGAGAAGGGACAGGCAAATACAATCGGCCTCGTTTCTGGAGGAGGGGAGTTAAACACAGGACGATTTCCTGCCTTGGGTTGTCCTGGGCAACTGTAGAGATACGCCTCCCCGGGCGCGCCTACCTGCTCTCCCTCCCCTGCTGGCTGCCTGGATATTGCGAAATTTATCAAATAAGTCTCCAAGCTGCTGTCACTTTCCATTCCATCTGCAGAGAATCATGATTTAGGTCTTAATTAAAAACAAACCCAAACGAAACTCTCATTTGCCATTTTCTTCCCCCCTTGGTTTCTAATCTTCGGGATATCGACCTACAGGGAAGGAGCTAGTTGTCTTTTCAATAAAGCTTCTTTTGTTTTTATTTGAAAGAAAACGTGTGATCCTGCCACATAGTTTTCCTCACATTCTATGGCTGGGAAGGGCAGAGCCTTGAAGCACAGGAACAGATGGGAAGAGAGGGGTTCATAAATCCCGGCTCCCCTCCCCCTCCCCCAAAATGCGGAGCCATCATTCTCTTCCAAGCAACTGCAACTCCGAGCCGTGGAGGAGGCCGGGCATCTGCGCTACCCGTGCCAGGCCCCGAGGCTGACTCGGCTTCAAGAGCAAACGGACAATGGCTGCTCCCAAATTTTTCACTAAACCATCAGTGGCAAAGAGCACCCCTGTAACATCACAACATTCACACAGGGGGAAACTCTGAAACCCCCACAGGGACAAACACGAGCACCCACCAGGGCCAGGCTCATGGCAGAAGTAACTCAAAGTGTGTGAACGAGGCTGAGTTCACACCAAGAACTGAGTTGGGGGAACCTTGGGAACGGGGAGCTTGCCAGCCCTTTGGGCCATCCTCAGATTAAAATGATAAAAGCCAAACAAATGCAAAGCTAGAAAATTGTTAAAATCCTCTGTGCTCACTAAAAATGGGGGTGGGGGGATGACCCAAGCATGTCATGCACGTTTGGGGCCGCCATGTTGACATGTGCAGCATGAGTCCCCGGTGGTGAGCAGGCAAAGCGGCTCCTTGGAGTGGAGGGGCTGGAGAAAGTCTTGATGCTGTGGCGTTTGCCTGTTTCCGTGGTGTAAATACTCCCACAAGGCCCATTCCAAGCCACTAATGGTCTAATTGCTGGCAGCATCCCTGAGCATCCAACAAGCAGCTCTCTCAAGCCAGCCTAAGCCAGCCCCAGAGCCCCGGACCTGAGTCTTCTGCCGAAATTTGTTATCTGATCTCATGCTCCCTGCTCTAGAGATGGAAATGACAGATAAGAAATAGGTAGCTTTCAATTTTGGACAAATATTTGAACACGGTGACCCAATTCCCAAGAATTCTTCCAGATTCAGGTGTAATATACACATTTATAATAGAAATACCCAGCAACTACACATTCATAATAGAATACTATACAAAAGGGGGGAGCCCTTGGGTGTCCCCAAAGTCCTCCATCTGTGAGTTCTGAGCTATTTCTATAGTAAATCCAAGGACTTATTTGTCTTTCCACTCGTTCTCTCCCATGAGTGTGCAGTAGACTTTTCCAAAGGCACCGTGACACGTCCTAGTGCATTATCACATGACACCGCAGTAGATTAAGTCTAAGAGCAGAAGTGAGACTCATATTTGCCAAGTCACACACTAAAGAGATTGGCAAAAACGTACTTATGACAGTCATCTCAATATTTTTGTGTTTAGCAATATATATTTTTGTGAGGATGCTATCTACATTAACATAAATTGAGTTTTTCTTAAAAATTTTATTTAGTTATTTGAAGGTCAAGGTTACACAGAGAGAGAGAGAGGTCTTCCATCCACTGGTTCACTTCCAGATTGGCCACAATGGCTGGAGCTGAGCTGATCCGAAGCCAGAAGGCAGGAGCTTCTTCTGGGTCTCCCAAGTAGGTGCAGGGGCCCAAGGACTTGGGCCACCTTCTATTGCTTTCCCAGGCCACAGCAGAGAGCTGGGTTGGTAGTGGAGCAGCCGGGACTCGAACCAGAGCCCATGTGGGATGCCAGCACTGCAGGTGGCAGCGTTACCCGCTCACTACAGCTCCAGACCCGAAATGAGGTTCTTACTGTTGTTTTAAAATAAAGGAATAAATAACTCAACATTCTTCAGTTTTGTTGCTCTTAGGTGGCTATTGACAGCTCTCACTCATATAGACAAAAACTCCTCAGGGTCCTTAATCAGTTCAGAGTGTAGTGGAGCTAGTCTAAGACCAAAACCACGCATTAGAGAGAAGGTTTAGACCCCTTTATCCACCAACTGTTTCACCTCCACTGTAGCTGCCATCCCAATGTAGGATGATTATAAAATTCCAGTGTGTTCTTGTCTCATCATGCCATAGGAAACTGTACCACCACTGGCCCAGAGCAGGTATGCAAACACGTGCCAACAGCACAGACAGGGGTGAGAGAGGGTAAAGCCACATCACAGGTAGACACCAAGCCTAAGGATCCACTGACCTGATCCTAGGCATCTCCTATAGCCCATCTGGATGGAGCCCTCAGTGGGCACCAATGGAAGGGCTGGCCTCCCACTAGCGTCCAGATTGTCATCGCTGGGGACACCACATCTCCACCTAGGCCACTTCTGCACGGCTGCACAGCCAGGTGCACACTGATAATGAGCGCTGGACTGCTCTCCAGATAATTAGGGTTACCGATTCCCCTGCATGCACTGTTATCTTGAGATGCACCCTGTCTACCAAATTGGAATTTGGGTCTAGGTCTACAGATAAGAAATTGCTGGTTGTGAATTTCTGAGGGAGACACTAGCACTGCCGTTATCTACACTAATCACCTGCTTACTGAAACTGATGTCTGCGCCTTCATGTATTACAGTCCTTATCTCGCTCAAAAAAAGACACATATACATTTTAGAAGTACAAGGCATCTTCAGGAAGTTCCTGGAAGTGCATATTATGAAAAATTAGGCATGAATTTCAAAAACTTTTTGCACTAAAATAAGCTTGTCTTTTAATTCCATTTGCCCTTGATCTTTTGGAAGCACCCACTTATTTGGGAAGGGCAGGAGGTTCCCAGGAAGCACAGAGTTTCATGTACTTTTTTTTTTTAATTTTTTTGACAGGCAGAGTGGACAATGAGAGAGAGAGAGACAGAGAGAAAGGTCTTCCTTTGCCGTTGGTTCACCCTCCAATGGCCACTGAGGCCGACATGCTGCGGCCGGCACACAGTTCTGATCCGAAGCCAGGAGCCAGGTGCTTCTCCCGGTCTCCCATGTGGGTGCAGGGCCCAAGCACTTGGGCCATCCTCCACTGCACTCCCGGGCCACAGCAGAGGGCTGGCCTGGAAGAGGAGCAACCAGGACAGAATCTGGTGCCCCGACTGGGACTAGAACCCAGTGTGCCGGCACCGCAGGCAGAGGATTAGCCTAGTGAGCAGCGGCGCCGGCCGAGTTTCATGTAGTTTTAAGCAAGAAGGTAAAAGATAGGGCCGGGGGATGCTGGAAGAAATACCCCCTGCCCCAGTTCTTATATAGGCACATGGAGGGAGCCCCCACAGGCCCTCACCCCACACAGAGGAGCAGTGGACAAGCCACCTAACCAGTGGGCGACAGCCACCGAGTCCTGAACCCTGTTTCTCAATGATTAGAGCTGATCTAGAAAAGTCCCCACGTGTTCTGCTTGGGTTCTTCCTTCCTCTGCTGGGTCGCTGGACCCATTCTACAAATGTGTTTCCCTTGGTTGCCCTGCCCCAAGTTCTAGAGTGGAGTAGTGATGAGGAGAGGAGCAGACAGGGTGGACAAACTCCACTCTTGGGCAGCAATCATGTTCTCAAAGCAGCCTTGCCCAAAAGGGACAGCACGATGCCCTGTGAGGCCTCTGTGTCCAGTTCTCACTGTAGTTCCAAACTCAAAGTCAAGGAGGCAGAAGTGTCCCCCCTCAGAACCTCAAGGCAGGGCCAGGGTTGGCGACAAATGATTGCACAAGCACCTTGTGCAGAGGTAAGACCTTGGGCCTGACTCAGGCGCCCATGTCGGTTTCCCCCTTAGCCCTTTGATGCCAGCCTTTATTTTCCCATTAGTGAAAAGCAGAAAGCTATACCCACATGGCGGGGCTCTATTCAGTGGACAATGAGACCAGGCAGGGCTTGACAGAGCGCCAGGCACTCAGCAGACACTCCGGGCTCTGTGCTTCTTTCTGACGCTCATTTCCATCCGTAATCACAAAGCGATGCTTCTCTCTGTTTATTCTCTCTCCCACCTGCCTGTCAATTTTACAGGAGCCAAGACCAGCAGTTGTTTTGTTCCCCCCGTCTACCCAGAGAGTAGCCACAGCACCTGGCATAGTAAATGCACTGGGAGTTTGGAATGAATGGGTCAGTGAGCAGTGTTATTATTTGGTGTTGTGCAAATTACCTTAATTGGTCATTTTGTGAGAGCTGGGTTTGTTTGTTTGTTTATTTATTTATTTATTTATTTGACAGACAGAGTGGACAGTGAGAAAGAGAAACAGAGAGAAAGGTCTTCCTTTTTCCATTGGTTCGCCCTCCAATGGCCACTGTGGCTGGCGCACGGCGCTGATCCGAAGCCAGGAGCCAGGTGCTTCTCCTGGTCTCCCATGGGGTGCAGGGCCCAAGCACTTGGGCCATCCTCCACTGCACTCCCGGGCCACAGCAGAGAGCTGGCCTGGAAGAGGAGCAACTGGGACAGAATCCGGCGCCCCGCCCGGGACTAGAACCTGGGGTGCCGGCGCCACAGGCAGAGGATTAGCCTAGTGAGCCGCTGCGCTGGCCGAGAGCTGGGTTTTCATACAGCCTTCAGCACGGACCAACGTGTGTATGTTTGCTTGAGAAAAGCTTTCAGGAGTACAAGGAGAACCCGATTTCTAAGTGCACACAGCCATACCCTATGCCCAGTGTCCACCCCTCTCCTGCCCATTAGCCTTTGTCTCTTCCACGCCAGGGGATGGAGAAGAAATCACAGGGGTAATTGGCGACCACAGCACGGCTGCTCTTAGTCCATGATTAGACTCACCCAGATCAAAGCAGAAACTAATGGGCCCATGGCTCCAGGAAATGATATTTTCAACTGATGAGAGGCGAGTGGGGGGTCTCAGGAGGGAGCTTTGTGAAGTGTTTGCTTGGGAGGGAACAGCTTGTTTGGAAAGCTTCAAAGCCAGCCAGTGTGACCCCTCCTGTGTGCCCACTTCCAGCCATTTAGACACCCTAGGTGCACACAGCCCCAAAGCAAGCCTGCACGGCCCTGGCTGATTGATTGTCATTGATGTTTCACCTGCTTAGGAACCTGGGTGCTACGATGTTTCCCTCAGGGGTCTAGATTTTCTAGAATGTTCCAAATCACCGAGATTCTAAAGTGTCTAAAACATCTTGCGTCACTGGGGCCAGGATTAGCATGAGGTGAAAGGAGCATTTTAGTCTTTTTAAAAATTAAGATTAGTGAGCCAGCATTGTGGCACAGCAGGTTAAACTACCACCAGCAATGCCAGCCTCCCACATCACAGCACTGGTTGGAGTTCTGGCTGCTCCACTTCAAAGCCAGCTCCCTGCTAATGCACCTGGGAAGGCAGCAGTAGATGAGCCAAGAACTTGCACCCCCTGTCACCCACATAGGACACTGGATGAAGCTCCTGGCTCCCGGCTTCAGCCTGACCCAGCCCCAGCTTTTGCAGCCAATTGGGAAGTGAGCCAGCGGATGGCCGACCTCTTTCTTAATCTCTCCCCCACCTCATCCCTCCCTCCATCCCTGTCACTGTGCCTTTAGAATAAATATCTTTAAACAGTGGAATTAATGCAAAATAAACCCACAAGGTGCAAAATACCAGAACTGGAAAATACCAGACCTGGAATCCAACAGGGTCAGGATTGGGTGAGGTGAGTGAGATTGGACTGTGCGAATACGGGATGGATCCTGGCTGAATTTCCTTTTTTGATATTTTGGTCATCATGCCTTTGACTTCCTAACATCTCTCCTAGAAATTTATGATATGGAAAGATCTAGAAAGGTTCAGAAAGATTCATTCATTCATCCCTCCTAGAGCAACCTCATTACGCGGATGGATGGAGAGGGATGTGAACAGCTTGATGCTGGCACAGCCGCAAGGCGGGGTGTGATGTGGCCATTGGCAACTCAATTTTGAAGAATACGTGGAGGCTTGGGAAAATGCTCACGATGCCACTTGGGATCAAAAAAGAATAAGCCGGCGCCGTGGCTCAATAGGCTAATCCTCCGCCTAGCGGCGCCGGCACACCGGGTTCTAGTCCCGGTTGGGGCGCCGGATTCTGTCCCGGTTGCCCCTCTTCCAGGCCAGCTCTCTGCTATGGCCAGGGAGTGCAGTGGAGGATGGTCCAGGTGCTTGGGCCCTGCACCCCATGGGAGACCAGGAAAAGCACCTGGATCCTGGCTCCTGCCATCGGATCAGCGCGGTGCGCCGGCTGCAGCGGCGGCCATTGGAGGGTGAACCAATGGCAAAGGAAGACCTTTCTCTCTCTGTCTCTCTCTCACTGTCCACTCTGCCTGTCAAAAAATATATATATATATAAAAAAGAATAGCACAGGGGGTGGACTTTTGGCCTGCAGGTTAAGACATCAGGGGACCACATCAGAGCGCCTGGTTTGACCCCTGGCTCTGGCTTGCTCCCCATTGCAGCTTCGGGCTAACACAGACCCTGGAGGCAGCAGTGATGGCCCAAGGGACTGGGTTCCTGCCCCACTCAGGGGAGATCTGAACTGCGTCCTAGCTCCTGCCTTCAGCCTGGCCCAGCCCTGGTTGTTGCAGGCATTTGAGGCGTGGACCAGAGATGAGAGTTCTCTTTCTCCCTCTTTTTTTTGACAGGCAGAGTGGACAGTGAGAGAGAGAGAGAGACAGAGAGAAAGGTCTTCCTTTGCCGTTGGTCCACCCCCACAATGGCCGCTGCAGCTGGCGCACCGCGCTGATCTGAAGGCAGGAGCCAGGTGCTTCTCCTGGTCTCCCATGGGGTGCAGGGCCCAAGCACTTGGGCCATCCTCCACTGTACTCCCGGGCCACAGCAGAGAGCTGGACTGGAAGAGGGGCAACCGGGACAGAATCCGGCGCCCCGACTGGGACTAGAACCCGGTGTGCCGGCGCCGCTAGGCGGAGGATTAGCCTAGTGAGCCGCGGCGCTGCCAAGAGCTTTCTTTCTTGCTCTGCATCTCTAAATCTGTCATTCTGGATCCCAAGTAAATAAATAAATGAAATTTTTAAAAGAATGATACCACTATATATATATATATGTATATATATATATATATATACACACACACAAAGAAAATTTATAATTCCTACTTTTTAAAGATTTATTTATTTGAGGGGCAGAGTTACAGTCAGAGAGAGGGAGAACAGAGAGAGATCTTCCATTCATTGGATCACTCTCCAGACGGCCACAATGGCTGGAGCTGAGCCAACCTAAAGCCAGGAGCCAGGAGCCAGGAGCTTCTTCCAGGTCTCCCATGTGGGTGCAGGGGCCCATGGACTTGGGCTGTCTTCCACCGCTTTCCCAGTGGAAGACATACCGGGAAGCTGGATCAGAAGTGAATTAGCCGGGACTCGAACCGGCGCCCATATGGAATGCCAGTGTCGCAGCTGGAGGCTTAACCTTCTATGCCACAATACCAGTCCCTCTAATTCTTATTTGTAAGTTATAAAAACTGGGGCTGGCACTTTGGTGTAGTAGATTAAGCCTCCGTGGCACCAGCATCGTATATGGGCACCGGTTCGTGTCTTAGCTGCTCCTCTTCCCACCCAGTTCCCTGCTATGAGCTGGGAAGACAGTGGAGAATGGTCCAAGCGCTTGGGCCTTTGCACCCACATGGAAGACCAGGAAGAAGCTCCTGCTTTGGATAAGCCCATTGGGGAGTGAACCAGCAGGCAGAAAAATGCAGTAATGGGGACAGTTTTGTGGCATACTGAGTAAAGCATCCCATATGGGTGCAGGTTCAAGTCCCAGCTGCTCCTCCTCCAAAATGAATCCCTGATAATGGCCTGGGAAATGCAGCAGAAGATAGCCCAAGTATCTGGGCCCCTTCCACCCAGGTGGCAGACCCGATGAAGCTCCTGGCTTTGTTCTGGCCCAGTGCTGGCTGGTGCAGCCGTCTGGGAAGCGACCAGCAGATGGATGGCCTCCTTTCATTTCTGGGTCTCTCCTCACTCTGTAACTCTGATTTTCAAAATAAATCAATAAGTCAAAGAAAAAAGAACAAAAAGAAAAATGTAGTATTGGTAGCTATCAGAGAAATGCAAACCAAAGTCACAATGAGGTATTGTCTCACTGCCACCAAAGTGGCTTTAAACAAAAAGACAGAAAATAAGAAATACTGACAAAGCTGAGGAGGAAAGAGAACCCTAATACAGTGGTGGTAGGAATGCAAATTAGCACATCCATTATGGAGATTTCTCAAGAAACTAAATAGATCTACCTTGCTTCCGGGAATATATCCAAAGAAATGCCGGAGATGCCTGAACTCCCAGGTTTGCTGCAGCACTGTCCACAACAGCAAAGATCCGAAATCAACACAGACGTCCAGGAGTGGGTGAACGGACAAGGGAAATGTAGGCTACACACATGGGATACTGCTCGACCATAAAAAGAATGAAATCCTGTCATGGGTAGAACTGGAGATCGCTATGCTAAGTGAAACAAGCCACACACAGGAAAACAAACACAACGTGTTCTCTCTCTCATACATGCACATTTAAAAGTTAAAACACATGCGCTATTCTTTGGCATGTAGATATTCATAAATATTGTCTTCAATGCATCATATACCTTACATAGTATTAGATCCCTCTCTCCTCATGTTATGGTTTTGTGTTGAATTCCACATTATGTGATATTAATATATCCACCCTTGCTTTCTTTGCAAAATTGTGTTTTTCTGGTGTCTATTTAACTCTTGAACTTTCCCACTCAAAAAACTATAAAAACTAAAATGTATTCTATTTTTTTAAACACACACACACATACACACACACTTTGTCTTAAATGTGATTGTCTTTGTTAAGATGAAAAGGATAGAGTCTAGTCACTATAGATCCTACAGCTGTTACCATTACGGTCAGAGAGAGGGGTTTACACCAAATAACTCACTTCAAGAATAGTTCAATTTTGGCCAGCATTGTAATGCCTGCAATGCTCGCATCCATATGGGCGCCGGTTCGAGTCCCGGCTGCTCCACTTCCAATCCAGATCCCTGCTAATGCACCTGGAAAGCAGTGGAGGATGGCCCAAGTGCCTGGGCCCCTGCACCCCTGGGGCTGGCTCCTGTTTCCAATCTGGCCCAGCCCCAGCCGTTGTGGCAATTTGGGGAGTGAAATAGTAGATAGACGATCTCTCTGCTTCTTCTTCTCTCTCTGTAACTCTTTCAAATAAATAAAATAAATTACAAAAAAAAGGAAAGTCAAATTTTACCCAAGATGCTCTGCTATGGTGTGGTGAGGCATTGCAATGAATACTGAGCAGACAGCACTCCACTGTTTTTGTTGTTGTTATCGACCGAGAATCCTATAAATTATTATGCTCTCTTTTCTGCAGGCATTGATACCTCTGTCTTTAAAAATATTAGAAATGAAAGAAACCCAAAATACTGACTTTGTGGACTAGAAAATAAGTGGAATAAAACACTTGCTACTTGTATTTTCCAAGTTTTCTGTTATTTAGTTATATTATTGAAAAGTTTCAAAATGGGGGTGGGTGGAAATTTGATTCCATAATCATGCCATTGATGGTGCATTGACATTAGGTCTGACTATACGTTGTCCAACAGTCATGCTGATCCGTCTTTGGGTGGCTTTTCAATGACACACATTCAGTCGTCAGTAGGATAATGTTCAAGAAAGTCCTGCCTCCACCATAGCAGGTCTCACTTCTGTGAAGAAATATTCTGATAAACTGAATCGGACATTTCTCTTTTGAAAGAGTTAAATACGGGCCAGGGCCGTGAGCACTGCCACACATCAGTGTGTGTCAATGGTGGGCATTTTTATTTCCTGTTGACAATCGCATCTTCCACTGTAGCTTGTTCCAACTCTCAGATCGCCCAAGCTCTGACTTTCATCCCTGATCCTCCAAACTTTGTTCCTTATCCAGAGACTATGCCACTGACTACCAAACCCATCTCTTCCCGCTTCTGAGAACACAGCTAATCTACACTCTGCAGCCTTCTCTGAAGCCATCATACCATGCGACTCAAGAACAGGCCAACTGCACGTAGTGGGAACCACATAACTGGAGATGGGTGCCCAGCCCCACGCAAGCCTTAACAATGTGTCCCATGCAATCCTCAGCCTCCTCCCCATCTGCTGACTGAATGAAGAGCGGGGAAGAGCCTGGATCCCTGAACGGCCACACGGGTGGCCACACTGAGCTGGACCTTAAAGAAGCAGGGACCATCACTTTTGAACGTCGTGTTGTTAATCAGCGTTTGTTCGTTAGGCTCCTAGGAGTTCAGGGCTTCTCCATTACAGCAGCTGAGTCTCCACTTTCCCTCCTCTCCACTCTGTGGGTCTTCAAAAGGTTCACCAAGGCTGGCGCCATGGCTCACTAGGCTAATCCTCTGCCTGTGGCGCCGGCACCCCGGGTTCTAGTCCTGGTTGGAGCGCCGGATTCTGTCCTGGTTGCCCCTCTTCCAGGCCAGCTCTCTGCTGTGGCCCGGGAGTGCAGTGGAGGATGGCCAAAGTGCTTGGGTCCTGCACCCCATGGGAGACCAGGAGAAGCACCTGGCTCCTGCCTTCGGATCAGCGCAGCGCGCCAGCTGTAGCAGCCATTTGAGGAGTGAACCAACAGAAGGAAGATCTTTTTTTCTGTCTCTCTCTCTCACTGTCTAACTCTGCCTGTCAAAAAAAAAAAAAAAAGGCTCACCAAACTGAGCTCCAATATTGTGTTTTCCATCTAATGTTCATCTATTTCATGAGCTGTGGCAGCTTAAAATACGCTGTGTTGACTGCTTCATGAGCCGTGGCAAGCATCAGTGCGTGCCTGGTTAATCCTGTGCTGCAGAATGCTATACACATAAGCAAAACACCTTTTTTTTTTTTTTTTAAAGATTATTTATTTGAGAGGTAGAGTTACAGACAGAGAAAGGGAGAGATAGAAAGAGAGAGAGAGGTCTTCCATCTACTGGCTCACTCCCCAAATGGCCACAATAGCGGGAGCTGAAGCCAGGAGCCAGGAGCTTCTTCCGGGTCCCCCACGTGAGTGCACGGGTGTAAGCACTTGGGCCGTCTTCTAGTGCCGCCCCAGGCCATAGCAGAGAGCCTGGAAGAGGAGCAGCCGGGACACAAACCAGCACCCGCATGGGATGCTGGTGCCGCAGGCGGAGGCTTGGCCCACGGTGCCACCGCGCCAGCCCCACAAAACATCTTTTTATTCTGGAAGTTGAACCTCTCACACTCACATGTATCACTTCTTCAGTAAATCTAGGGACAGTGACCAAATACGACACTGGCTGCTTTTGCATGAAGAGGGAATCCCAGAGGAAAGGGAAAATGAGATAAGACAGAAATCAAATTTTGACTTCTCCTTGCACAAGAAAAAAATCAAATAATCCTGCCTGATTTTTGATATCCAGAAGGAGTACACCCTAGGTCATTTTTTTCTTAGTTTAAGAGACAGAGAAAGAGAGATCCCACTTGCTGGTGTGCTCCCCAGATTCCAACAATAGCCCAGTAGGGCCAAAGACAGGAATGAAAAACTCAAGCCAGGAGGCCTACGTGGGTGGCACGAACCTGACGGCTTGAGGCACCACCGCTGCCTCCCCAGGTCTACAAAAGCAAGAAACTGGAGTCAGGAGCTGAGGCCAGGTATTGAACCCAGGTACTTGGATACAGGATGTGGGGCATCCTAGCCAGTCTCAACCTCTTGGCGAAATGCCCACCCCGTAGGGTCACTTTTATTTACCATTTTATGTTAAAGGCTTGGCGATTTAAGAGCCGCAATGGGTCACCTGCAGTACCTGCTCCCCTCTCTCTGTGTGCTTTTCTACAGGAGCCGAATGACAGAGGAGCCCCGGCACATTCCCCACAAGGCACAGGTTGCAAGTGCGCCACTCGCTTACAAGGAGAAGGCGCGACAGTGAAGAAGGTATTTCTGGTGGTGGTTTGGAAAATAACAACACCAGAGGGAGATGCAGAAGCAACCTCAAGTTTGGGAAAACACACAGATGTTTCAAAAGGAAAATTTTCAAACATTGGCTCAACCGGTCTCACCTGCTGCACCCACGCCTACGCTTTCTCCTTTTTCAAAGCAATAACCTATAAAAGAAGCAGGCAGAGTTTCTTTCTGTGGGTTTCTATTAAAAGTTTAATTTGCAACACACTCCGATGTGGCTTCTGGTCCACTCTCCAGAGAAAATTGATGGATCCTCTGTCGTGGAGGCAGTGCGGGTGAGTGGACGGAGAGGCCATTTGTCTCCCGACGTGACAGGAGACAGACCGCAGCGGCAGCTGCAACCGTATTTGCTCCTGTTGCCATGAACATTTGGGACCCTAAAATAAATGGATTGTACCAAAATATCCTTTCCCTCTCCCCGCCACGTCACCCTAATGGGGAACGCATCCCACTCTGAGCTGTGTTTACTGCCGGAATGGAATGGTGGCTTCTCCAACTGCTTCAGCGCGTATTGAATTGTACCCCCATTTATTAGGTTATGGGACAACGTGACAGATCCCCGGGCTGAGGAATTCATGCAAATAAAACTGAAAGAAGAGAGTCTTCGACTGGAAGCAGAAAGCCACAGGGCGACGCGGAGTAGGCAGCCTTCGGTCCTATACAACCGTCATTCAGCTGTGCACTGCAGGCGGGCTCCATCGCCACCTTCCCCTGAAGTATCCCCTGGGCACGTCCCCTGGCACTCCGTTCTCCCAAGAGGATCCGTTTGCTGCATTGTAGTCTGTTCATTTGCCACTACCCATCTCATTTTGGGGATAGAGCCCAGGACAACTTACAGCATTAGAGGCCTACTGTTACTTTAAGATTTAGAACAATGCAGTTTCTATCATAGTAATTCCTTAGGCTTGCAAAGCACCTGTTATTACAAAATCCTTTCCTAGATGTGGTCCTGGTGTTTATTCACGTGATCAATGCACGCCTCAGGCAGGAAGACATGGAAACACATGCTTCGCCGCATTACGAGGGCTTGAGCTGCAGTAGCGTCACCCCCATTTCTGCAGACCTGGCCGCTGGCCTTAGGGATTAAAGGAAGCTTCTGGAAGCCACCTCGCAAGTGAACAGCACACTGGAGATGGGCTCGTTCTGTCCACCCCACCCCAGCCTGCACTGCCCCCACCACCTGGGGTCCCCTGAGCTCGCGGAAGACTCCCTCGTCACAGCCTACTCACCAGTGACTCCCCACTTCGGACAAGGCCAGGTCGGACACGGCATCCAGCAGGCCCCACGTTCGGAACGCCTTCCCCGAGACCCCCAGGGGAAGAACTGATGGGAACCGACGACTACTCGGAAGCAGCCAGTGCTGCAGCCAGAAGCACCCTGAAACCTTCTGGGATTCGGACCCCACCCAAGGGGACCCTGGGGCCTTGTGTGCAGGCTGCACGCAGGAGCCCCTGAGCCCTGCCTTGGTTCTAGTGCTGCCTCCAGGACCTCCTCCTCCAGGTGTTGTCTTGGGTTGATCACTGACTTTATCCTTCATTTTCCAATCTTAATATGGGAATAATGTTCATAAGAACCCTCCCTGGGTTCTTGAGAGGGACAGATAAATTACTGTGATTAGCACAGAGCCCTGTAAGCCCTGTGTGCCTCTTGAGACACACTCTACATTTGTGAAAATAAATAAATAAAATGAGAGGGACAGCATACCAAGGCAGGAGGTCCCCAATGGCTTTCGAAGATGAAGCAGGTTGGAGTCGAGAATCAAAGAGTGGGTGGCCTTACTCTGGGGTTTTATGTGCTGAGTCCAGGAGCAGCCCAGACTGGCTGGCTAGACGGGGTGCTGCAGGGAGACAGCCTGCCCTGCAAAATGGCTGCCAGGCTCGGCCAGCTGCTCCAGGAGAACCAGGGCCCAGTGCCAGTGGGCCATCTTGACTGAGATGCGAGGGATATCCAAGGCCCCTGGAGCTAGAGACCTGGCTGCACCAACAGCTCACGGAGGACGCCCATCTACTGATGCATCAACTGATAAACGCCCTAACTTCTCCCTAGAGAGAGGGTGGGATGGGGTCTTGGAGATGGAGTTGGATAGAGGGAGAGAAAGAGGAAGGAAAGGAAAGACCAGTCATCAAGTTGAAGATAAACAATTCAAAGGAATGTCTACCCTGGGCAGTTGGGAGCCAAGAAAGCATTATTAGCTGAGATGTGAAACCAGGTCTCTAATGGCTGTCTTTGCTCATATCACTCATTATCTAACCCCACACTTAGCCCGGCCCCCAAGGTAAACTGTGCTAGGAGAGGCCACGCGCCAATCAAAACAAAGGAGCACAGGTGCGTGGGGAATGCTCCTCAGGAACACTTGCGCTTCAGTAACAAATACTAATGATGCTGCCAGGAGCTCCGTGGTGCTCCGCAGGGCCAGCCAGCTGGGCGCTTTATCTTTCAAAAATGTCTCATTTTTTTAAAAAGCAGCCAAAACCAGGGAGGGCGCTCACTTGCAGCACAGGTGCCACGGGGAAGATCAGAATAGGAATTGATTATCTGAATGGGATGTGCATTAAGATTTGGAAAATGGCGGAGAAAATAAATTCAGTGAACGCTATTCTGAAGACAAGACACAGTATATGCATACAAAATGTATCTACCAGCGAGTTTCCGTAGTGTAGTGGTTATCAGGTTCCCCTCACAAAATGTATCTACACATGTACACACAGCCTGAAGCAGCTATCATACTACCCCCTTTAATAGCATGTTCTCTGTCTTTGCATTTCTCCAAAGGGTTTTATAAGGCTCGTTGAGGGGCTGGGGTTGGGGTGTGATGGGCTAAGCCACCGCCTGCAACACCGGCAACCCATTTGGGTGCCGGTTCAAGCTCTGGCTGCTCCATTTCCAAGACAGCTCCCTGCCAATGTGCCTGCGAAGGTAGGGGAGGATGGTCCAAGTGTGTGGGCTCCTGTCCTCATGTGGGAGACCTGGACAAAGCTCCTGGCCCACCCCTGGCTGTCGTGCCCATTTGGGGAGTAGACTAGAGGATGAAAGATCTCTCTCCCTCTCTCTATCTCTACCTCCCCCTTCTCTGTAGCTGTACTTTTCAAATAAATAAATGTTTTTTAAAAAGTTCATGGAAAATGTGTATTATAAGAAACTATGGATTTCAAAAATTTTTGTGGCAAAATAAATTCATGTTTTCATTGCACTTTCTATCAACTAATTCTTATTTTATTTTGAGAGGCAAAGAGACAGAGTTCTCATTTGCCGGTTCACTCCCCCAATGCCTGCAACAGCCCTGCCAAAGCCAGGAATCTGGAACTCAGTGTAGGTCTCCCGGGTGGGTGGCAGAGACCCACCCACTTCAGCCGCCACTGCTGCCTCCCAGGTCTGCTTTGGGGAGACTCTAGAGTCAGGAGCCCCAGCCAGGACTCAAACGCAGGGACTCCACTGTGATGCTCGCTGCCTGAACCACAAGGCTAAGTGCCTGCCCCCATGAACTTGTGAAGTACCCTCCAGTGTTTCAGTGCGGACACAGGAACAGACTGAGCTCAGTGCAAATCCTTTGTCCCCGTGGGAGATTAGGGATGGTCCCTAAGGTTAGGGGTGGAATAATAACATTTTCCCAGACTTGTTTCTTAATTATTTTGTATAGTGGGAAGAGCTTTCTCCCACTACTTATAAGAATACTACCTGCCGTCTGTAGACATTCAGAAAAACAAAAAGAAGAAAATGCAAATCACTGTTGAGAGATCATTTCGGCAACCATTTCTGTGTGTTTCCTTCGAAGCTTTTTTGTTTTTCTTTTTATTTACTAATTTTCCACGGTGCTGTTTCCATGTCAATAAACATAGATCTACCTAACTGTGTTTAATGGTTCTAGAGTATTCCACTCCAGGGAAGAGCCAAAATTCATTTACCCAATCAAATATTATTGGATTTTTATTTGGTCTCCAATCTTTCACCATTATGAGCATGAGATAAGTTTTAAATTGTGCAAAACCAAGACTACATAGGACATGCACGCACCAGAGAAAAGTTAAATAGCATTTAAACATGGACCCTTTCATCTGTGCTACAAATAAATTGGAGCAGCCTTCTGCGTGACTTCAAAGCAGTGGCTTTTGCAGGTTTCAGTCATGCTGCTTCTAGAAGGGCCCAGGGGGATGAGGTCAGGGAGAGGACACCAGGTGGATGACCTCGTGCAGAATTTATTTCTCTTTTAAAGATTCATTTTCTTTATTTGAAAGAGTTACAGAGAGAGGTAGAGCCAGAGAGAGAAAGAGAGAGAGGGAGGTCTTCCAACTGCTGGTTCACTCCCCAGATGACTGCAACAGCCAGAGCCGAGGTGATCCGAAGCCAGGAGCCAGGAGCTTCTTCTGGGTCTCCCACATGGGTGCAGGGGCCCAAGGACTTGGGCCATCTTCTACTGCTTTCCCAGGTCATAGCAGAGAGCTGGATCAGAAGTGGAGCAGCCGGGTCTCAACCTGGCGCCCATGTGGGATGCCAGCACTGCAGGCGGTGGCTTTACCCACCGCACCACAGCGTCCACCCCCAGGTACAGAATTTATAGCAGATCCATCACCAAACTCAAGATCCCGAGGGTGCGCCTCACTTCCTGAGCAAGGGCTGAAGGCAGGCAGAGGGGTCATCAGGAGCCTTCAGGCCTCCATGTGTCCTTGCTGCAGGCGTCCCCGGTCACCGTTTCTAGAAGCTTCCCCCACACGAGTCCTTCTTGAGAACTCTAGTCAATTTCACTTGCTTAATCCTCAGAGTCCGTCTTTCAACAACAGCCTGCCAAATACCTGTTTCAGCAACTGGACAAGGCAGACATGGGCTCTGCCCATGCAGGGCATCAGATAATTCAACAAAGACCCTGAACTTGGGACCAGTCAGTGATGGCGAGAGAAAGAGCTGGTCGTGGGCTATGTGAAATACAGCGGTCAGGAAGGGCACTTTAATGGGTGACTTGAACTGACCGCTGAGGACAGCTGGCAGCCATTGCCACGATGTGTGGATCGAGAGCTCTTTATCCACAGTACCGACATGCGTAAAGGCTCCAGGTGGAAGAGCCCTGCTCACCTGGGTGGACAGGACCGAGGAGGAGAGGGCAGCAGGGGTGAGGCTGACAAATTGACAGGTGTGACCGACTCATCCAGGTTTGCATGGGACCACCCTGATTTTAAAGCTGAGAGTCCTATGTCCTGAGACCTTTTAGTGGTGGATGGTCGGTGACCTTCTTGGTAGAGTTGGTGGCACAGTGACTCACAGGCTCTGGACGAGAGTGTGGCGTTATCCCAAGTGCACCGGGAAACACCAAAAGAGATTTAAGGAGGGACCTGAGCCCCATCGTTGATGGTCAAGTTAAACACAGCAATCATTCTTGATCCATTTCTTAGGCTTATTCCCACAGCTGACCCCAAACTATCCCCAAACCCAACATCCCCCACTCTCCACTAAGGCTCGAGTGCAAAGTCTGCCTTGTGCTGATGGCAAGCATGGGCTCTGGGGCTGGCTCTGGGGCATGGTGGGTAAAGCTGTCACCTGCAGTGCCAGCATCCCGTAGGGGCCCCGGGTTCGAGACCCAGATGCTCCACTTCTTTTTTTTTATTTATTTTTATTTTTATTTTTGACAGGCAGAGTGGACAGTGAGAGAGAGAGACAGAGAGAAAGGTCTTCCTTTGCTGTTGGTTCACCCTCCAATGGCCTCCGCGGCCGGCGTGCTACGACCAGCGCACCGCGCTGATCCGATGGCAGGAGCCAGGTGCTCCTCCTGGTCTCCCATGGGGTGCAGGGCCCAAGCACTTGGGCCAACCTCCACTGCACTCCCGGGCCACAGCAGAGAGCTGGCCTGGAAGAGGGGCAACCAGGACAGAATCCGGCGCCCTGACCGGGACTAGAACCTGGGGTGCCGGTGCCGCAAGGAGGAGGATTAGCCTAGTGAGCCGCGGCGCCGGCTTGCTCCACTTCTGATCTAGCTCTCTGCAGTGGCCTGGGAAAGCAGAAGATGGCCCAAGTCCTTGGACTCCTGCATCCATGTGGGAGACCCAGAAGAAGCTCCTGGCTCCTGGCTTCAGATTGGCACAGTTTGGCCATTGCAGCCATTTGGAGAGTGAACGAGAGGATAGAAGACCTCTCTCTCTCTCTCTCTCTGCCTCTGCCTCTCTGTAACTCTGCCTTTCAAATGAATAAATAAATCTTTTAAAAAAAAAAAGAAAGAAAAACATGGGCTCTGAGCCAGATGATCGAGGCTTAAGTCCTAACTGTGCTACCTCCTGGCTGGGTGACCTCTGGGCAACCGCCTAACCTCTCTGTGCAGTGACTTCCCCATCTGTCAGCTGGAGATGATGGGCAGACTCACCTCCCCGGTGTTCTGGGGAGACCGTGTGTACTGATACAGACAGAGGGCTCAGTGCTTGACACTTCACACGCTCTCCATAACACTGGCTCTCCCACGATGGTTATGACAGCCACAGCTCACACAGCTGCTCACCCGATCTCCCTGGTCACCCCCTCCACGTCCCCTCCAACCCTCCCGTCTTCTCTCCATCAGCTGCCGGAGCCATCACAGTCTTGGACCAGCTCCCTCCTTCCTAAAATCCTTCAGTGGCTTCTGCTGTTCCTGGAATACAATTCTAACTCTTTCCCTGATTTCTGAAATCCTTTGTGATCTAATTCATACCAGTCTCTCTCTGGGAGTCTCCCACTGTTCCCCAGATAACTCACGATGTCAGTCTAATCTTTCAATGTATGAATTTTTACTATTACTGAATTACAGTTACTACTATTACTCTCATTGCTGTTACTACCACTATTACTAGGTCTACCATTACTACTGTTACGATATCTGCTCTTGCTAATATCCAAGCCCCAGTGTGCCCAGAGGGCCTGTCCCGTTTGGAGACACACGTCTTTATGCAGCTGCATGAAATCCCACTGCTTTGGCATCAAGTCACCTTCCCTTCATTCTCCCTATTTTTTCTTCTGCTTCTCCTGGCATTTCTAGTTGATGTATCCTTTAGAATTCCCATTGTCTTAAAAGATTTATGTATTTATTTGAAAGGCAGAGTTACAGAGAGGCAGAGAGAGAGAGAGAGAGAGAGAGAGAGAGAGAGAGAAGGGTCTTCCATCTGCTGGTTCACCCCCCAAGTGGCCGCAACAGCCAGAGCTGTGCCGGAAGCCAGGAACCAGGAGTTTCTTCCAGGTCTCCCACATGGGTGCCGGGGTCCAAGAACTTGGGCTGTCTTCTACTGCTTTCCCAGGCCACAGCAGAGAGCTGGATCGGAAGTGGAACAGCCAGGACTCCAACCGACACCCACATGGGAAGCCGGCACTGCAGATGGCGGCTTTACCCGCTACGCCACAGCACCAGCCCCAGAACTCCCATTTCTTTCCTTCACTTCACTCTGCTCCCTCACATTTGTTCATTCTTTAGTCTACTTAGAAAACAAAGTAGGGGTGGTTGAGTTTTGTTTAATATTTACGTTTTTATTTTAGGATCTGTAATTGGTTCTTTTGTTAATTCTCTTCTGTGATCACCTGTGCCAGGGCATCAGGACAGGCACTGCCCCACTCTCTCCTGCATTAATTCATCCCCCCCCCAGATTATTCTCTCTGGAAGGATGTGATATGTTCCATTAAAACACAGGGAACAAAAACCACCTCTGTTGAGTCCATATCCTTCTCCGATACTACCCCCAGGATCTGTTCCCTGGTAAAACTGCCCAAAGAATTCATCTCAACTCCCTGTCTCTACCCCGTCCTCCATTCTGTCTCAAAGTCACCCTAGCTAAGCTATTGCCCCGAGCGAGAGTCCACCAAATATTCCTTTATCAGAATCACTGATATCCTCTACATTGCTATATCCAAAGATTGACTAGAATTTATAAGTTCAAGTTTCTCTATAAGTAAGATTTTTTAAAATATTTTATTTATTTATTTGAGAGGCAGAGTTACAGACAGAGAGAGGGAGAAAGAGAGAGGTTTTCCATCTGTTGGTTCACTCTCCAAATGGCTACAACAGCCAGAGCTGGGGTTATCCAAAGCCAAGACCTTCTTATGAGTTTCCCACGTGCAAGGGCCCAAGCACTTGGGCCATCTTCCACTGCTTTTCCAGGCCGTAAGTAGAGAGCTGGAACAGAAGAGGAGCAGCCGGGATATGAACCGGTACTCATATGGGGTGCCACAGGCAGAGGCTTAGCCTATTATGCCACAGCACCAGCACAAGTAAGACTTTTTTAAAATAGGAAATAGTCTTTTTAAAACTGTTATTCATTGGTTGGGGGGAGACAGTGAGTTACTTAGTTAATTAGTTAGTTCCCATCTTCTGGTTCACTCTCAAATGTCCACAACAGTGGGGATTAGGCCTGGCCAAAGCCAAGATCCAGCAACCCCGTCCAGGTCTCCCACATGGGCGGCAATTACTGGAGCCACATGTGATCACCACTGCCTCCCAGGGTCTGCACAAGCAGGAAGCTGGGGTCAGGATCCACACTGAGGAGTCAAACTCAGCCACCCTGATGTGGAAAGTGCACGGCCCAACTGGTGTCTCAGCCCCCAAGCCAAACAGCTGCCCCTCTCTGCACAAAGTCTTTGCTGGAGCCACTTCCAGGCTCTGCGCACACTCTGAAGCTCACTAGGGGGCAGCACTCTGGCTCCTCCTCCAACTTCCCCAGCTGCTCTTCTCAGTCTGTGCGGCTGCTCCTCACCTCCCTGGTGTCTGATAGCTGGCCTTGCCCAGGGCTCAGTCCTGCGACCTCTCCTCTCCTCTCCTCTCCGCCTGACTCCCTAGAAGAACTGGGTCAGCCTCACAGTTTCTTGTCTCTAGTCCGGTTCTTTCCGTGAACTCTGGAATCTGCATCTCAAACGTGTGCCCAAACCCAAACTCTTGATGCCCACTCCCAGTCATGATCTCCGTGTCCTTCTTCCTACCCTCCTCATAGACGTCCCCGTTCTCCCAGCCGCACAAGCCAAACTCCTCAAGGTTGCCTTGGCCACTTTCTCTTTCCCCTCACATCCAGTGTGTCAATCAATCTTTTCGGCATTCCCTGAGAAAGACTTCCATCAGTGAACCACTTGTCACCACCTGCAAGAGGTCCTGGTCCAGCATTATTTCTTCTCTGGGTTGTCACAGCGTTCTCCTAATTGGCCACCTAATTTTCATTCCTCATCCCCTAGAGCTGATCCTTTCTTTCCCCAACAGTCCAAATTATTCCTTTTTTATGTCATCCCTTTGCTCTCCCTCCTCTGTGGGCTCCCTCTGTCGGTCAGAGTAAAAGCCAGAGACTTTCTGTCTTGGCCCCACTCCGATTCATTCTCTAAATCTCTCACCCTTTCTCACCCTACTCCAACCCCATGCTCTCCTAGCTGTTCCTTGACCCGCTCTCTCTTCTGTCTGGCACATCCTTCCTTTGGATACCCACTTGGTCCATCTGCTCGCTCCTTTATTTGAGGCATTTCCTGACCACTCAAGGTAAACAGGACCACCCTTCCTTTCCCACACCTCCTAAACGTCTTGCCCCACCTTACTACTTCTCTCCATAATGTATCAGCTGACATATTATCTATTTAATTGTTCCTCTAATTATTTTCTTTTGTCTCTTCCACCCAAATTTTAAGCTCCATGAGGAACAGGACTTTGCTTTATTTACGGCTGATTTCCTAGTGCCTCAACAATGCTTAGCATGCAGTAGGAACTCAATAAGTAATGGAATCAATGAATGGATAAATGAAGGACCTGTGTTTTGAGTTTTTGGATACAATGTTCTCTTCTCTCTGAGGATATTAATTTTGCTCAGTTAAAAATCCCATTCCAATTTCTTTTTTAAAAAGATTTATTTATTTGAAAGGCAGAGTTACAGAGAGGCAGAGGCAAAGAGAGACAGGTCTTCCACCCACTGGTTCACTCCCCAGATGGCCACAAAGGTCAGAGCTGGGCTGATCCAAAGCCAGGAGCCAGGAGCTTCTTCTGAGTCTCCCACGCAAGTGCAAGGGCCCAAGCACTTGGGCCATCTTCCACTGCTTTCCCAGCCCATAGCAGAGAGCTGGATCAGAAGTGGAGCTGCCAGGACTCGAACTGGTACCCATATGGAATGCCAGCACTGCAGGCGGCGGCTGTACCAGCTACACCCCAGCACCGGCCCCTCCAATTTCTTTATTGGCTATTTTCTCAGATGTTATTTTCTATTTATTGAGTCTATAGTTTTATCACTTCTGTCTCATGGTGTTGGTGGTTTTCATGTATTTGGTCTTCTTGGGAGTCGTTTGTGTGGTTGCAATTGTTGACAGCTCTTTCTCTGGTTTTATCTGGGTGACATCCAGGACAAGCCAAATTGTCACCCTCTGTCCTCCTCCCTGGTTTGGAACTGCATCCTAAGAAATGTGTAGACATAAAGAAGGAGGTGCTAGCAACACAGCATGATGAGGCAGCGGAGGTCCCCAGACAACCAGACAGGAGAGGGTGGGGGGACAAGTGACACTAATTAGCACCAATCATGTGGCTCAGAAGAGTAAGCCTGTCCACGTGGTGAAGAAGGAACGGCCTAATCAATGAAATAAAAGCTTTCTATTACTGAAAAGAAACGTGCAGTAAATAAAAAGTCATTTTCTTGTCTAATAAATCTCTGTTCCTATAGAAAGATTTTTAGAAGTATGTGTTGGTCCTTCCCCACAGGGCTGACCTCTTGTCCAAAATGCATTTTCTTCGGGACCAGTGCTGTGGTATAGCAGGTAAAGCTGCCGCCTGCAGTGCAGGCACTCCAAGTGGGCACCGGTTCGAGTCCCGGCTGCTCTACTTCTGATCCAGCTCTCTGCTGTGGCCTGGGAAGGCACTAGAAGATGGCCCAAGTCCTTGGGCCCCTGCACCCACGTGGGAGATCCGGAGGAAGCTCCTGGCTCCTGCATTTGGATCAGCACAGCTCCGGTGGTTGTGGCCATTTGGGGAGTGAACCAGTGGTTAGAAGATCTCTCTCTCTCTCTCTTACTCTGCTTCACAAATAAATAAAACTTTTTTTTTTTTTGACAGGCAGAGTGGATAGTGAGAGAGAGAGAGAGACAGAGAGAAAGGTCTTCCTTTTGCCGTTGGTTCACCCTCCAATGGCCGCCGCGGCCGGCGCGCTGCGGCCAGCGCACCGCGCTGATCCGATGGCAGGAGCCAGGAGCCAGGTGCTTTTCCTGGTCTCCCCATGGGGTGCAGGGCCCAAGCACCTGGGCCATCCTCCACTGCACTCCCGGGCCACAGCAGAGGGCTGGCCTGGAAGAGGGGCAACCGGGACAGAATCCGGCGCCCCGACCGGGACTAGAACCCGGTGTGCCGGCGCCACAAGGCGGAGGATTAGCCTAGTGAGCCACGGCGCCGGCCCTAAAACTTTAGAAAACTGCATTTTTTGGACAACTATGTCAAGAGTTTAAGAGTACCCCCTCAAAACAAGAACTATGGTAAAATTCACCGACCAAATCTGAAAGGGAATGGGAACTAGAAACTACAGATCTCTCGTCCGACGGGTAGACTGTGCATGCAGTCATTGAAAAGGCTGAGGCTTCTCAATACCAGTTCTCTCACTAGGGCTCTCCCACTAGACTTTGACTTTGCACAAACTACTCGAGATTAATCCCTCTCGAAAGCGTTGCCTGTCGTCCTCTTCCCCTGCTCAGCTGCTCTGGTTTAGACTCACTGTTCGCAGCACGCACGCTTCTTCCTCCCAGAACCCTCTTCATGCTATTCTGCACAGAATTAAAAAGAAAGGGCAGCTGCTCTGTCGGGCACAAAATAAGCTCTCAGCAAACCCTTCACGAAAGAGCTGCACTTATCCTGAGCCTTCCCTTCTCCCAAATGCAAATGGGATCACTTACGGGCAGCGTCCCGGGCATGGGCAGGAGAGGATGGTCTGTGGACACAAAAGTTCATGCAGAATGGACAAGCCTGATGAGCAAGTCGGACCCAGGAGCCTGCCCAGGAAGCAGAAGCTGGACGTGGAGGAAGGGGTGAGCATCCCGGGAGATTCCTGGGAGATGGGTTTAATCTGCTCCACGAGTCCCACAAAAGCAGAGAGCGGTGGAGGAAGTGGGGGAGGATGATCACATGGTTCTCACTTTGCAAATGTTGGATCCTGGGAGAGAATCAGCTCATCCCTCCCCGGACTGGCAGCGTGAGTCTGCCCAAGTGCGCCAGCTGCCAGCAAACCTTGTGAAATCCCCATCCCACTTGTTTGTTTGGCCCCACAGGCCCACCAATGCACGGAGGTTCAGCTGAAACTGACTAAGAAGCCCTAATGATGATCTGAAATGTCAAGTGCGCCTCTGTTCTAAGAATATGCATCTGGAATACTTCCCAGATGCGCAGAGACATGCTTCCCTTTGATTTGGAGCATGAAGGTAGTAAGGATGACAGCGTGAAGGTGGTAATGAGGATGAAAAGGAAGGCATAAGCCAGGTGACAACTTCCCATCCCACAGAGAAAGCAACAACAGGGAATAACAAATGATGTGTGGGGTTGGCATCAGCCGCATAAACAACAGTGATAACCACCTCCAAAACGCTGATAGACACAGCCACCTGCTACGTCATGCCCAAGCTCTTAAAGGACCCTTAACTTACCTTCAAATACAAACTTCTCCGTCCAGAATTCCAAGCTACCTGATGTCGCTGATGGTTTTCTTTGGAGATCAAAGGAACAAGCATGTGGGCCTTCAACAACAGTCATTTTTATTTCATGAAACTCAAAAAAAATTACAACACTACTGAACCATGTTGTACCCGGTACAAAAGCATCTCATTCTTTTGTAGGAGGCAATCTTCTCATCAGCAAGGAGTGACGCACAAAGCACCTTGAGGTCATGGATGTGAACCCACCCACCCTTTTCACTACATTCTTTGGGCCAAAGCAAATCACAGGTCAACTCAGATTCAGGGAGTAGGGAAATATAAAACGTGTGTTTAGTTGACATAGTATTTGCATTTATGGAGTATAGTATTGCAAATGAATACAAACAGACAATGAGTAGTGATCAAATCGGGGTAATTAGCATTTAGAAATAGATCCTCTCAAATATTGTGGGGAGCAACTCGGACTAGACTAAGTTACTGGAATTAAGATTTATTCTATGCATCTGCTCTCCCACAATATGGCGCTGAGAAGGGAGAAACAGCTTCTACACAGCTGCCTCCAGTTCAACCAATAAACTGTAGGACTTACTCCTGATTGGAGGAGAGCAGCATACTCGGCGTGTGGGCAGCCGAGTTGGGATTGGCGGAGGAGGACTATAAAGCAGGAGAGAGACAACATGCACCAGGAACATCTAAGGGGAACATCTAAGGGGAACACCTGTGCAGCCCCCGAGAGAACCGGCCGGCGGTGTGCCGCTCCCCCGCGGAAGTGGGGAATGTGGCAGGGGGAACCGCCCTTCTACGGAGGTGGAAGGGACGGTAGCCAACCCGGGAAGAACCAGCAGCAAACCCGGGGAGGGCCGAGCAGACAAAAGAACAGCGCAGGGTCCTGTGTCGTTCCCCCACGAAGACGGGGAGTGACATAATGGTGCCGTGACTCGGATAGGAAACTTAGGAGGGAAGAAACGGGAAGAAGTGGAAAATACCGGAGAGAGACACTAGCAAAGAGCCTAGGGAAAAGCCGGACAGAAAAGGTGCCGGAAGAAGCTATCGAAAGCCTAGGCATAGACTCGGATAGGGACTGTGGGAAAGAAGTTAGGATTTAAAGTGAAAGCAAGAAGAAACTTAGACTCAGATATGGACTGCAGGTTGAAAGTGAAAGTGAAACCTATAAGAAACTTAGACTTGGATACGGACTGTGGGGAGAGGCCAGGAGAAATGAGGGAGGAATATTGTTGGAAGAAAACTTAGGGAAATATACCGGGTAGAGAAAAATGTTAGGGAAATTGAAGCCGCGGGGGCAGGCTGAGGTAGAGACGAAAGCTACCTTGGGATTCGTCGAGTCAGCCCAGGGAATAAGGGGTGAAAAGTTAAAACCAGAAGCGGAAACGTAAGCCAGGTTGGAATCCGTCAGATTAGCCCGAGGAGCAAAAGACGGGAAGCCAAACCATAAGGCAGAAACGTAAGCTATAGGTTGAATTCGCCAGGTTAGCCCGGGGAACTTAGATTGAATGCTAGTGGCGGAAATGTAAGCTACGCTGTGTGATTCGCGGAAGCCGCCACGTGCAGAGAGAGCACGGGGCGTAAATAGATAGGGAACGTGGGGCTAGCGCGAGGCCGTGGTGTGGGCGCGGAGACCGCGGAGTGCGCGCGCGAAGCCGGGAAGCCGCGCAGATGAGAGAAGCGCGGGCTGAAGCGGCTCAGAGCCGGGAAGCCGCCGAGAAGCAGCCTCGGGGCGGGCGCCGGGAAGCCGCAGGGATAAGAGAAACAGAAATTTAGAAGTAAAATGAGAGAAATAGGAATGCTGGCAGATAGAAGTAAAATGGGAGAGATAGGAATGCCCGGAGATAGAGAAATAGACAAAAATAAGGCCTCCCCTCAACATGGCAATGAGAGAGCTTGGATTCGGTCTGCCTGATTAAGGAGGTGGTGAGCATCTGCGGGCGGCTAGCAGTTTATGCGCCGCAGGTCACCGAAGACAGGCACGAATTAACATCAATAAGTCTCCCCACTATACGGCAATGAGAAGGCTTGGATTCGGTCTGCCTGATAGGGCTTGTAAGTACCTGCAGGCAGTTCTAGCAGAGCAGAGCATGCGCTGCAGGGCACCGAACACAGGCACGCATCAGCGCCTAAAAACCTCCTCACAACATGGCGAAGAGAGGACCCGGATTCGGTTTGCCTGATTGATAGGACTTGTAAGCACCTGTGGGCAACTCTAGCAAGCAGAGCAGAGTGTGTGCCGCGGGGCACCGAAGACAGGCGCGTATCAACGCCAAAAAATAAAAAGAAAGGGGGATCTGTGGGGAGCAACTCGGACTAGACTAAGTTACTGGAATTAAGATTTATTCTATGCATCTGCTCTCCCACAATATGGCGCTGAGAAGGGAGAAACAGCTTCTACACAGCTGCCTCCAGTTCAACCAATAAACTGTAGGACTTACTCCTGATTGGAGGAGAGCAGCATACTCGGCGTGTGGGCAGCCGAGTTGGGATTGGCGGAGGAGGACTATAAAGGAGGAGAGAGACAACATGCACCAGGAACATCTAAGGGGAACATCTAAGGGGAACACCTGTGCAGCCCCCGAGAGAACCGGCCGGCGGTGTGCCACTCCCCCACGGAAGTGGGGAATGTGGCAGGGGGAACCGCCCTTCCACGGAGGTGGAAGGGTCGGTAGCCAACCCGGGAAGAACCAGCAGCAAACCCGGGGAGGGCCGAGCAGACAAAAGAACAGCGCAGGGTCCTGTGTCGTTCCCCCACGAAGACGGGGAGCGACAAATATTATCAGTTCTCTGTGTTGGGAATCTTCAAAAGTTTTCCTCTAGTTTTGTAATATAGAATCACTTTGGTTAGACTTTGGTTAACCTTTTGCACCGTACAACATTAGAACCATTACTCCCACCCACCCACCCCCGTTCTTTGGTATCCACCATCCACCCCTTCTCTCTGTCGTCCTCCTCCCTACACTTCCTAATGTCCAGTGACCTCTGTCCTACCCTACTTCTGTGTTACCAACTTTCTGTCTCCTACAAATGCGTGAGAACACATGACCATAATGTCCTCCAGTTTCATCCATGTTGTCATAAATGACAGGAGTTCATCTTCCTGTGACTGAATAATATTCTGCGACATCTATGCACCAGGGATGTTTTTAGCCACTCATTCATCAATAGATATCTCAGTTGTTTCTACCTCTTGGCTATTGTAAATAGTGATGCAATAAACATGGGTGTGTAGGAATCTCTTTGATACTTATTTCATTTCCTTGGGATATAGGTCCAGGACTGGGAATACTAATAGCTCTATTTTCAGTCTTTCGAGAAATCACTGTGTTGCTTACATAACAGCCATATTACTTAACATTTCTACCAAGGGAAGACTGTGTAAGAGTTCTCCTATGTCTTCATTCTCGTTGGCAATTGTTTTTCATTTTGAGTAGCCTTTCTAACTTGGGTAGGGTGATACCTCATCACAGCTTTGATTTATATTTCCCTGATGACTAGTGATGTTGCGCATTTTTCACTTACTTTTTGGCCATTTTCTGTCTTCTTTTGAGAAATGTCTGCTCAAACCGTGTGCCCATTTTTAAATCAGATTATTTGTCTTTTTGCTGTGGAGTCTTTGAATTCCTTATAGATTTGGGATGTTAGCCCTGCAGCAGATGAATAGTTTGTAAATATTTTCCCCCATTTTGCTTGCTGTCTCTTAACCCTGTCCCTCACCTCTTCTGCTGTGCAGAAGCACCTCTGTTGGATCGAATCCCACTGGTCTAGTTTTGCTTTTGTTGTCTGTGCTTTCAGGGTCTTATCCACAGCACCTTTGTCTATCCCTGGACTCTGCCTCTTAATGAGAAGGGCTGCAAAGTGACATCGCAAAGGGAGAAAGTGCAGAATTGCTGCCACACAGCTACTCTGTAGATACATGACCTTCAGGAAGTTTCTTCTCTGGGCCTCAATGTCCTCATCTGTAAAACAGGGAGAATACAAGAGGCTTCACAAAGTCACTGGGGGTGTTAAATGAGATAATGGAGGTAAAACCCCGTGCAGAATGTTTGGTGTATAACAAGGATTCAACAACCCTTCCCAACCGTTGTTTGTCAGCTCTCCCTGCAGTGTTTGCCATTGAGACTTTTGGGTGGTTGGTGTGAGTTCAGAAAGTGTTCCTTGGACAAATTAACTATGCACTCATCTCTACCTACCAGCTGGGTCAATGTTTTTTGTTTTTTGAAGATTTATTTATTTGAAAGGCAGAGTTACAGAGAGGCAGAGAGAGAGAGAGAAAGGAGAGAGGTCTTTCATCCTTTGGGTCACTCCCCAAATGGTCGCAAACAGCTAGAGCTGGGCAATCTGAAGCCAGGAGCTAGGAGCTTCTTCCAGGTCTCCCATGTAGGTGCAGGGACCCACGCGCTTGAGACATATCCTGCTGCTTTCTCAGGCCATAGCAGGGAGCTGGATTGGAAGTGGAGCAGCTGGGACTCGAACTTATGCCAATAAGGGATGCTGGCACTGCAGGCAGTGGCTTTACCGGCTATGCCACAGCATCAGTTCATGGATCAATGTTTTTTAATGGCTTGTCATTTTCCTATATCTATCACCAGCCCACACTTGTCACTCTCGATCCCTGGTCTATGTGAGAGCATCCTGTCTATGCTTGACACAGAGCCCTCCAAAATGCATCCTCCAGCTGTTCAGACGCAGGCTGTCCTCTGCGCACACACGAAGACAACTTAGGACCTCAAATAAACCAATAGTAACGGTCTTTCCAAAAGAGAGTGTGCCCAAAACCTACTAGTCAGGGCATCGCAAGTCCCCATTTCCAACTGTTCAAAAATAACCAAGAGTTAGGCTAAGAGGCTCTCTGGTTGCCTTCGTGTGTGTGGCAGATGCACTCCACCACGGCGCCATCTTCCCCGTCTCCCTGCACTCACGTCCTTGTGTGGTGCCTTCCCACACAGTCTGCAGGCTTGGTGATGGATTTACTCTGACCAACGGGACGACAGACAACTCAACATGGACAAAAGCTTCATCCACCTGTTCTTTTCTGGTCTTCTACCACATAGGAAAATACCGTGGAGTTAGCCTGCTGGAAGTATGTGAGAGGTGCACGGAGGAGACCAAGTCATCGCTGTGGGGGATGCCTTGGACCAGCTGGCTCCCTGTTCACAAGTGCAGGGATCAGAACAGTCCAGGTCCGCCAGTCCTCTCCGTACCCGCAGCATTACCCCACCAATCCGTGCACTTAGTGGAAGTCAGCAAACAGCTGTTGTTTCAAGCCGCTACGTTCTGAGATGCTCTGTGATGAGCAGTAGCCAACAGACACAAATCCATGATCACTTTTATACGGGCTCCTCCCCTTTATTTTGTACTTCTAGGGAATGCAAGAGGAAAGCAGGAAGGATTAGGCTCCGATCAGTAACCCAATATGAGAACATCCAGTCTGAGAGCAAACATCTTTACTACTAAGCCGGCCAAAGGGAGTGATTTCACTTCCAGGCCCACAGGAATAAGTGAGCACTTAGAGCGGCCGAGTCACCATCTCACCACCGAACTGCCGCTAAGTGCGATTTACTCCGAGACAGGAGAGTGGAGGAACAGAGGTATCGGCTGGAGTTGGCACCAAGGAGACTTGCTGGCTCTGCTCCCAGGCCTATCGCTGGATTTAAATGACGACGCTTAGCAATGCCATGCCTCAGTCTACCCGGCCGGTCTACAGGGACCTAACGTTAGCGTTCAGTATGAATGAGAAGACCCGGGAGTTCTACTTAAGAATTACTGTTTGCAGTGTAAGTCACTTAGGATTTTAGGGTCAGAAATGCAAGGCATACATTCAGCCCTTTATTATCTGGCTAATGGATGGAAACCACAACACTTAAAAAAATACCAAATAACTGACACTTAACAACAGCAACAAGGCTGATTCTGAATCCCATTATAGTGAAAAAAAAAAAAAAAGAATTGGCAATGAAATTGCTTCTCTAATTATATCTCATTCAGAGGAACACTGGAGTACATTTCCTGTGTGCACAGCACCACGGGAAGAACGCTTTGCCCGCAAATGATCCGTGAAGTTACCCGGCTGCAGGTGCACCACTGAGAACCACTGTTGGCCATCCCAGAAGGCAGCTCTTCAGGGAAGCGTCTTTGGGCCTCACTTTGTTTATTTTCCTGCCTGAAATACTATATTCTCTCCTCGTTTTCCCTTTGTCCATCTGACTGCTGTGTGTGTGGCGCTCAGACCACTCTTCCCCTCGCCGCCTCTGTGTGCATTTCTGCATCTACAGCATCCATTGAGAGGAGACAGAGAGTCTCATTCCTCTTTGGACACCAACTGATGCAGGATTAAAAGATTTCCCACTCCTGAGGGACCAGTGGGAAGCTTTATATTCCCTAAATTAAATGTACATTTCTGGAATAATTTGCATATATCTTTTAAAATATCTCAGGGGATCCATTTCCATTTACCTCATGGGGTAGCAATAAACACACAGAACTAAATTAAAGTACAAACACACAAAACAAAGCATGAGTGCTTCCTCTCTCTCTCCCTCTCCCTCCTTCTCTCTCTCTCCCTCTCCCTCCTTCTCTCTCTCTCCCTCTCCCTCCTCTCTCTCCCTCTCCCTCTCCCTCCTTCTCTCTCTCTCTCTCCGTATCCCTCTCCCTCTCCCTCCTTCTCTCTCTCTCTCCCTCTCCCTCCTTCTCTCTCTCTCTCTCCCTCTCCCTCCTTCTCTCTCTCTCTCTCTCACACACACACACACACACTCCTTAGATTTCAGCTTACATGGCATGTTCAGAGAGAACGTTCTCGAACCTTCACCAAACTTGGATCCTAACACGTCTCTAAGACAAGTATTGACATGTAGCATCGTCCATTACTTTCCACAGGTGACCCTCGCTAAGACACAGGATCCTCGAGGGCTTGGGTCACGCCTTTGCTTTCACTGCGGTATCCTCACAGTCTAGCCCAGTGCGTGGCATGCAGGAGACGGTCAGTGGATGAAAGACAAGAGGAGTGAATGGATAACCAAGCTACATCTTGAGGACCAATTATGATAGACTGCAGGGGTTCAAAAAAAAAAAGCATTCTGGGGCTGAAGTTTTTCCATAAATAATTTAAAAATTAGCCTTGGCTGTAAAGCAGGGTTTCTCAAACTTGGTACTATTGCTGTTTGGAGCTAGATCATCTGTTGTGATGAAGTGTCCTAGCATCATAGAAAGTTTACCCATGCAATGGCCTTGCCTCTGCCTGGGAGATGCCAGCAAAGCACCTGTACCGCATCTCCCAGTCCCCCACAGTGACAGAAGCATCTCTAGACATTGTTCAGTGTCCCCTGGGTTGCAGGTAGAGCGCAGGTGCTCACCTCCCCTCTCAGGTGAGAACCACACATCAGTAGGGTAATACTGTGGGAGCCAAACACTTGCCAGTATGATAAGAAACATCATGGAGACCCTGGGATATTTGAGGGGTGGGGTAGGGTGTGGAAGGAACTCGGTCACACCCCTTATATTCCATGTAAAGATTTTTTGAGACTGTATTCTTGGAACTCTAAAACTTCTTAGGAGTCTGAGAGGGCAGAGTTTAGCTTTAGGAATGCACTGCGTGTTTATTAACATTGTCAAAACATTTTGAGTTACATGTGGTATTCTATGTCTGAAGCCAGGTTTTAATCTTCTTTCTCAAAATTACATACTCTTTTTCTCTCTATTTAATGACCCATCAGGTTGCAAGCACTCTGAGGGTCACCACCTGCAAGTAGGAAATCAATTACCCCTGCTTTGCGATGGGCTGGATGGAACAATATTTCTTCAAAAGGCTATTTTATTAAAGCTTAATACCTAGTTTTCAGCAGAGAGATAATAATACCTAACCTCCCGTACCTGTCTTGGTTGAGAGGAAACAATGAGAAAATGCTGATGGAAGTGTTTTGTGAACATGGAGGTGATCCGTAAATACCAGCCAGGTCCTTCTCTGAGCGTCTCCCTTCCCGCTACACGCTGGCATCAGTAGTTATCATAGCAGGGCAATGCCTGGTTCTCCAGCCCACCAGCTCCCGAGCCCTGCTATTGTTGCGATGTACTCTGCCTTGCGGATGCTCATCTGCTGGGACCCTGGTCTTCAGGGGGATGATGTTGTCAGGTGGTAGAACCCTCTAGAGGGGGGCCTTGCAGAAGAAAATCAGAACCTGGGGCTCCACCCTCATGGATGCATCAGTGTTATCTCTTGGAAGTGGATCGGGTGCCATGGCAACAAATCAGCTCCTACAAGATTGGGTTGTTGTAAAGCAAAGCCACCCCACACCTTGGTCCCCTCTGCACGTGCCAGTTCCCTGGCTGCTTCTCTGCTGTGCTGTCACTAACCAGGCGCTGGTGCCAAGCTATTTAGATGCCAGCCACCAGAATTATGAGCCACATAAACCCCTTTTCTTGATGCATTACCCAAGATCAGATATTTTCTTGGAACAACACAAGATGGACTAAGGCAAGCTCCTCTGGACGAGCCAACGTTCTGTCTGTGTCCCCAGACTTGATTCACGGCTGAACTGGGTGCTGAGGCACAGCACGCAGTCCACAGCTGCAGAAGGCAGATTTGCCATTGCTCCAGCTGCAGTGGCATCTGCCCAGCCGCTACTCCCCTCCTGTAGCAGTAATACTGCCCGATCCCGCAGGTGGTCTTGGCGAGGCTATCCACCAACATGCAGATCCTCCCATGGGCCAGCAGGAAGACAGCCCAGCGACTCTACACAGGCCATTTGCACTCTTCTAAGCATCTGAATCGTGATCAGAACAGCACAAAGAGAGCAAAGAGTTGGAGCCATGTGTCCCAGCCCAGCATTCTGAAGCAGCTGCTGTGTCATTCTCGACGCTTCTTCCCTGTCTTGTCTGAGCTGTGCTTCTTCAGTGCTCTCTGCCCCATCGGCTTCCAGCAGGTGCTCCCCCTGCTGTGTTAACAGTGTCGCTCTGTCACTGACCACCAAAGAGCCCAAACCCATTCCTCACCCCTACCGTTCCTGGTTACTCTCTAGGATCTCGTTCCTATAAGTAGGACCATCAACTGTTGGAACAGCATAAACTCTACTTTATTATCAGCTCTAATGCATGTCTTACAACAGCCACTTAGCATCTGAAAACGCAGCATAAAATCCCTATGCTGTGAAAATAAATTTCCCAACTTCCCTTTAGCACTACAGATATCCATGGAGGTGATACCAGCTGGATGGAGACCGTGCCATCCGCACAAAACCCCTCGAACACATGCTCCTTTGCTTCGGAATACAGCAACAGAAGGGAGTCCAGTGTGTCCTGAGTCTCATTCCCAGCCACCCTCGAACCTGTGCTCACTAAACACGTGATCGACTCTGTATTCCCCCAAACTCTACTGGATGGATTTTAAAGAACCTAGACACAAGCGTGACAGAAGGCCAGCATTACAGTCGCATGTCTCACCCTCCATTTCTCCTCGACAGGGAAGTGATGACAGGACCACTGTAGGACGATGGGATTGCCTTGGAGCCTGGGAATGCTTGCATTTTATTTATTACCCACCCCAGCCCCCAAAAACACCTCTGTCATCACCACGACAGAGCGGGAAGTGGGCTTGCGAGAGGTATGGAAGCGGCTGCAAGCTTCCGGCAGCTGGTTTTATAGTTTAGCATTGGAGAGGAGGAAATAAGCATTGCTTTTTCAAATGCACAGGGAATGGAAGTGTGACGGAGCTCACTGATTCCTGGAGGGGATGAGCTAAGGTTCTTTGGGATAATCAGCTTATCGTTGTAGCTTTTTACTTAGGTGGACTAAACTCTTCGGTGTGCATTTACGTATTTATTGCTTTTATGACCTTTAAGAGGTGCAAACCTGATGGAATGAGTAGACTTTAAAATACCCCGGGGTAATTTTCTTTGGCAGACAGTTTTGCCTGTTTGTCCTTGCTCTAAAGTCAGAGTTTCTTCTCTGCCTGCTATAATCAGGGGAGAGTTCTAGAACTTTCTCCATGATGATGCCACATTTCAGACGATCAGAAGAAAAATCCACCAGTGCCTTTGAGCTTCTTCAGTCAAGCGTCCTTTGGTGCCTCAGTCTGTGCAATGTGAGGTCAAGACATCCTCTAGGGCAGTCAACCTAGTCTTATTCAAGGGCATGACCTTGAAGGCAGCTGTAACTAGAAAGGTCAGATGATCACATTAGTAATAGCCACAGGCTCTGCCTTGACCATGACTTCGGAAAGCACCTGGCAGGGTGGACAGTGCTAGGACCAGCACCGTCAAGTTGAAGTGGACTTGTCTCAGGTATGAGCTGTCCAGTCCCCTTCCTGTCCTCCCCGACCAAGCCAATGTCACTCTCAGAGACAGTCCTCCCTCTTACTTGTGGGGAGCCTGAGCCAAGGCTTCCTCTGGTCCAAACCCTGCTTCTCCATGAGGTGAGTGCAGTGTTAAGAGCCCTATCAGCTCCAACAGCTGATCTGTGTGGGTAAAATAGGCCTAATTTTACTAAAACAATCAGAAAGCAAAACCAAACCAGGAGAGTTTGCAAGAACGTTTTCTTAAAAACAGGACAAAGAAACACATCAGAATCATATTCAGTCCGGAATCCTGGCAGGGTCCCCACCTGTCTCCTCAGTACCAGGTTGGCCCCCTGCTAAGGGCTCCACCTCCCACTGCTGCAGCTTGGCTAAGGGCACTCAGTCTCAGGCCAACATCCTTTTAGGATCCCAGAATACAAGCAACAGAAAGATGAGTGAGACAAGAGAAGGAAAAGGAAGGGGGTGGGGGGACACAAAGGCACCTGGGAGTTCCTGTTTCCACCAAGATTTCTTCTCGGAACAAAAGTGGGAGGAGAGGCGGGACACGGGAGGGAGCGGGGAGAGAAGGTGATGCTGGGTGGAGTAGGGAGAGAGGAGGAGCTAAAGGGAAGAAAAAGGAAGCGGAGGAAAGAGTGGGTGGGAAACGGGGCAATGCCCAGGAGAGAGCGCACCGCACTGCTTTTCCGTCTGACTATCGCCAGGCCTGAAGCAAATTCAGTCCTGGGGAAGGGTCCAAGAGAAAGGCAAGCCAGCGGCTCAGCTTCTCTGAAAACGTGCTCACTCTGCAGCCCAGGGCGAGACCAAGGGCAGGAAAGACGCCCGCCCCGTGCGTGCCCTGTGCGTGCCCTGGCTTCGGGTCAGGGAGACAAGGGCCAGAAGCAGGGGCCCCCAGGGCACGCGCAAAGTTCTCTGTCCCTTAGAACTCAGGCTGCCAGAGAGCCTCCTTGCCAACGGGAGATTGTATTGCTGTCCCAAGCATTTGTTCTCCCCTTAATAATCAGCATACCAGGGTCTTTGGGGGGAAGAGGGAGAGAACTGCCAATAGGAGATTTCGTTTGCTGCCATCAACGCCTCTTAGCATGCAGAGTCACACGGTAGGAGGAAAAGCATTAATCTCCACCAGAAAGAACGGCCTCTGGGGCGCGAGGCGTCTAATCACTCGCGAGGCTGAGTCGGCAGTTTGCATGGAGACAGATCAGCGTCCCGATGCGCTCTGAATGGTGGACTTCATTGCATCAGGGGCGGGGGAGGGGGTCACGGACGGAAAAGGGGGTGTGGGCAAGTCGGGGGCTCTCCGGACTAGAAACATTGGGGGAATGAACAAATCTGCATGGGCCTTCCGGGCTGCCCACGGGAGATGCTCCTTCCGTGATCCGTCCTCCACCTGCCAATCATCTCGGGCACCCCCATCATACCTGGGAGATGTTTGCTCGGTGCACAGTGTTCTATAATCCTCGGAGGTGGGATTTCGCAGCACAGCAATGCTTTTTTGCCTTTGACATTCTCCGCGGCAGGATTTATTGCCTCCAAGACAGATGTGACTTGAATCGATTATGGCTTTTAAGCAGTCACTCTGCAAAGAGCCGGCAGGTTCCCTGGAAGACTTTTTGCTTGAATTCATTCAACTTAGAAGCTGATGTCAGAGGATTTCGTCATCATCTAATACCATTAAGAGCCCTTTGGGTATGAAACTAAGAGGTCTATTTTATCACCCACATTAAGGAACTTGGGTACCACTTAAATCCATAGCACACAGACCTAGAGGACCCCTCTTCACATCACTGGGCACAGACAGAAAGGAAACACACCCATGCAAGTGATAGTCACACCCTACCAACTTCCCCCACTGGTGACCTTGAAATAAGTATGTCCATCTGTATTAGGAAATGAGGTGAGAAACAGCATTTAAAAATAATGAGTGCAAAATAAGTGAATTTCCCAACAAAGATGGCCAACAAAGATGCTCATTAAACAATGCACTGGTAGACGTCCACTTTACAACTCGAAGCCACACATCACCCCGGTCGCCCTCACAAGCTTGGGGTTCCCGAGCATTTTCTAAGCTCGCGACACGAATCTGAGCGGGTGCTCCAGGGATGCTTGGAGGCCCGGGGCCGGGGTCTCAGGTCACACGATCCTCTCTGGCTTCAGCCAACAGCCTAGCATCCTAACCATAAATAATGTTTCCAAACGTTGGTGGGTGTGGAAGACATGGAGGTTGGCATTTTGAGACTAAACCAATCACAACCTACGTCATCCCTGATTAGTCTAACAAGGATGAGAAATCTTTGAACACCAAGAGGCAAGAGAAGAATGAGCGGCGTTTCCAACACTGTGTGATGTTGGTTCTGGATTTTCTGTGATGTTTGTCCTCGGGGGGAAACCCAGCCCCCCCTCCTCTGGGGAGTGTGCACCAGCCCTGCTCCACTCTCTCTGGCTGAGTGAGAACATTCTGGGTGGGAGCAAGAGAGAACGAGATATTAACATAGTGCTACTCAGTAACCTCATTATATGGGATATTTTCATCCATTACACAAAAAAGGAGAAAATTGCAATCAACACCACTAAGGATGAAAGATGTCCAATGAATTATGCATTGAGGAGGAGACAGGATTTCCGTGTGCAATGTTCAACAGTTTTGAAGTCCAGTTTTGCGCTCTTATAAACTCAGATGTGAAGGAAGGCGGCGGGGGGGGGGGGGGGGGGAGTGGGGGTGCGGAAGATGAGTGGTTTTTGATTCTCTTGGATTTTGCAAACTGGGGTTTACACGATAGCTTTGGGGATTCGTGTAAAGGATTCCCTGGGCGGGGGCGTTAGCTATGAAATCAGGTCCAGGCACTGAAGAAAGCCAATCCTTTCAAGAACAATTTGCTCTCTTTTATTCAGTAAATTGCTCTAAATTTCTTTTTTTTTTCCCCTTGAGCTTTCAAATTGGCTGTTGCAGCTTCAGAATCCTTGCTTTCTGCACCAGGCAGGCTTGGGGGAAAGGAGAAGCTGAATGGGCTGCGCAGAATAAAGAGGAGGAGGACGGGGAATCGAAATGAGCGGCTTTGCATAATGTGGGCCATCTCAGCAGAGGGCTCCAAACTCCCGCAGGGCAGCCTCCAACACCGACAGGTGAGAGAGACTTCAACACATCGCCCGCGCCGGCTCAAGTCTTCATGGTACAAGGGCCAGGCTTCAGGAGCGATTTGAAAAATTAAACATCAGCAGGGAAGAGACAAAAGCTAAGAAAACACAGTTCAAAATCGCAGCTAGAGAGCAGCACGCAGTGACCACGTCCGTCTTGACCTCACGGCCGTTGAGCCGCCAACAAGCTCGGTAAGAAAGCTCCAGTGCAAACTAACAGCGAACCAGCATGCCCAGGGAACATTCCAGAAGCACCGAGAGAGTCCAAGTAGGTAGCAATGACACGCGACCCCGCTCAGCGTGGTTCCCCAAATGCGGAAAACCATCCATTCTCTTACAACACCTGGCATCTGCCTGTCAACCTACCTGGAGACGCTCAGCCCCCGAGGCCAGAGGAGCTGTTAGGTCACTTTTTAAATATTTCCATAAAATAATGTACAAGGAGAAATCTTGAAAAACAGTATCTCTACAACAACACGCCATGAGCTAAATACCTTCTGCAACAAATCCATTGCTGGCATTAAAGCAAAACAAAACAAAACAGCACTGATCTACATACTGGGGATACCAAATAAACCAAAATAACCATTAGCTGCTCGGAGGTGCTGTTCAGAGAAAGTCTTCGCTCTACTCTGTCACCCTTGCCAGCTTTGACGCCTGCCAAGCCTGTATGTAAATGGAGTTGTACTTTTCCAAAGCTAATGGGAGATCTGGTAAACTCTCTGAGGCAACACGTATATTATTTCTCAGCCCTGTTATTTTCACTTAAAAACAAGCAATTTTAATAACAGATCTTTAGGAAGACTTAATCAGAGCCCCAACGCGCGGTATAAGCAGAACGCCGGTTGCACGGCTGTTTGTGGCAGAGGCAGCCTACAGTAGGCACAGGAGTTGGAAGCCATTGAACCGCTAACACCGAGAACGACTTAGAAACCACCGGCTCTCCACGGGACGTCGCATCGACCTCAGTACCTGAGCGTCCATCAGCAGATGTCTCATCAGCACCATGGAACTCTTGAGCGTCTCCTTCTCCGCGGGCAGAAAGGGGTCCCTGTCCTCCTCCAGAGCCTTCGACTTGGTGACAATGAAGTGGGAAATCTGGTCATTCAGGGTGTGCAGCGACTGCACGGCTGCAGGAGGAGAAAGAGGGAAACACAGGGTTATTCCTGGGAGTGTCCGAGGCGATACGGCTGCAGTTCTCAGGGGAGAAGCGAGGGTCCATACACAGGTACACAGCCGGCAGGTATCCAGAACCTGAAGCCCCTACCAACGCCTTCACAGCTCATGAACGTTTATCCAGCACTCTTCAAGAGCCACGGACACCGCCTTGAGCAAAGCCAGCCGTGGGACCCTCCCTCAGGCAGTGTAGACTCACTGGAACACTAGAAAGGAGCAAGTTTGCAAATCAACCTGGGGCTATGGCTGCACAGCAGGTGCACATGGACCACAGGGGCCAGCAGGGTGTTAGGGGTGAGCTCTCGGAGCTAGATTTACACATATGGAAATGGACTTGGTTGGCCACTCGGCCCCTAAGCACATGGCCTCTGTCATTAATGTTCAGGGAGGGATGGTGGCCATGTTTTTCCACCAGTGCCACTCATGGGCGGGGAGGATTATGACTTCACTATAATTCCCACAGCGATTATCATCTGACACGGGAGAGCGTTTAAGATTTTATACATATTGATTACACTTGTGGACTCTAATTTCTCTGCCAGCACTTGATAAGAGCTGTTCTGTCTAGGTGTTAATCCCATCTCCCGTCATCATCTCCCACAACTACAATGGCTGTTGTATCTACAACCACGAGAAGGCACCCCGTACACTGCAGAATTCATTGTCGTACATTGTCTGGGATTAAAATCCCTCTCTTTATAGAATTTCTAGAATTTCCAGGGAAAACTATCATTCTAGACAAAGAACAAGTAAACCCTAGGTGTTCTCCAAGCCACTGCTCTACAGCGCAATTCCGAGGGGGAAAGAAGTCACAGAAAAGCCGGAATTGGATAGAGTGGCTTTGGGACTTCTGCTTCCAGCCACAAGGGAGCCAAGAGTCCAGATTATCATCTTGCCGTGAGTAAGTAGAAACCTGGATGATATTTGAGACTTGGTTATTTTTTAGACGATGAACAACAGGCCGTGTAGGGGACTGTGGTCATCGAAAAAGGAGAACAAACCAACTTAAGTCCCCTCTCCACGCCTTCTGCCAGGAGAGAATTTCCAAACATCAGCAAAGGGAGAGAGCCCCAGCGTGAGCCGAGCAGTCCTGCTGCACCTCACTGATGGAGACAGGCGTGGGGCAGGGCACTGGGGCAGAGGGAGCACACACCGTCTCCAGATCTCTGCCATGGGCTTCCTGTGCACTGCTGGCTATGTGCCCATATTGCACACAGCAGGGAGGAATCCTGCAGCACCAGGTAAGAGACTTCCAGGAGAGAACTGGAGAATTACAGCCAAGTAGTTCCCAGAGGTCACGTGGGGCCATGATCGTTGGCATGCCTTCCTGTCAAGACATCTTCCTGAAATCCAGGGCACCCCAGTGGGAACTCCACAAGGGCCATTTTTAAGAAGATATCTAGGCCAGCGCCGCAGCTCAATAGGCTAATCCTCTGCCTTGCGACGCCAGCACACTGGGTTCTAGTCCCGGTCGGGGCGCCGGATTCTGTCCCGGTTGCCCCTCTTCCAGGCCAGCTCTCTGCTGTGGCCCGGGAGTGCAGTGGAGGATGGCCCAAGTCCTTGGGCCCTGCTCCCCATGGGAGACCAGAATAAGTACCTGGCTCCTGCCATTGGATCAGCGTGGTGCACCAGCCGCAGCGCGCCGGCCGTGGCAGCCATTAGAGGGTGAACCAATGGCAAAGGAAGACCTTTCTCTCTGTCTCTCTCTCTCTCACTATCCACTCTGCCTGTCAAAAAATTAAAAAAAAAAGAAGATATCTAAACAATGCCCAGACTAAAGTCTGCTCCACAACTATTCAAAACTAGCCGAAAAGTTGTGAAGAGATCAAACTGATCTGCAAGTAACCAAAACAGTCACACACACACACCAAAAAAACACCCAAGCATTTCTGTAGAAGTCTAACAAAACCTAGTACCCCAAAAGCATAATGCACAGTACTCAATAAATCTCATCTCACATATGAAGAAGGAGGAAATGTAAGAGTCCAGGGAAGATTCCAGAAGGAAGGGAAGGGACAGAGCTGGCAGGCGTGGCTGTCAGGTGGTGTTGTGGCACAGCGAGCTACGTTACCACCTGCAGTACCAGCATCCCAGGTCAGAGCACTGGTTCAAGTCCCTGCTGCTCCACTTCCAATCCAGCTCCCTGCTAATGGACCTGGCAAACCGATGGAGGACGGCCCAAGTGTTTGGGCTCCTGCCTCCCATATGGGAGACCCAGATGTGGTTCCAGGCACCTGGCTTCAGCCTGGCCCAGCCCAGGCCATGGTAGCCATTTGGGGGAAGGAATCAGCGGATGACAAATTCTCTCTCCCTCTCTCAGAAATGAATAAATCTTTTTTTTTAAAAAAAAGACAGCTTTGTAGGTTCAAAATTATAGAATAAAACATAACTATAATAATAAAACTATAATATTTAAATCAGAAGCAAATGGAACACCTAGGAATGAAAAATGTGGAACCTGGAATTAAATTGTCATGGACGAGGGGAATACATTAGACAACGCACACACACAGACACACACACACACAGTCCGTGAACTTGAGGTCACAACAATGAAATGAATGAAAATGAATTGTTATTGACAACGTGAAACTATGAAGCAGCATGCATGGGATCACAGTGTAGGTGGGAGAGTAGCTGAAAAAGGTAGATTTTGTCCAAAATTTGATAAAACTAAACCCCCCAACCCAAGAATCCCCATAAACTCTAATCAAGGTAAACACAAAGGAAATTACGCCAAGGCATATTGTAGTCAAGTTACCAAGGAAGCAAACAAATGCATACATAGGGAGGGAAAAAAATCTTAACATCAGCCAGAGGACAGCAAGCCAAGTTACAATCAGAGAAACAAAGACGGATGGAAGTCTCATCAGAATCTATACAAACCAACAGATAAAGGAGTGACATTTTGAAAGGACTGAAAGCAGAAACTGTGCCAATTTAAAGTTCTGTAACCAACAATACCATCTTTCAAAGCTGAAGTTGAAAGACTTTCTTGAAGGTAAGAAACGCTAAGGAAACTCATCACCGCTAGATTCATGCTAAAAGAAATGCTTACGGAATTTGTTCACGCAGAAGGAAAATGACCCGGGGTGAAAACTTCTATTTACAAAAAATGAAAAAAGAAAGTTGGGAAAGGGAAATGCATGAGTGACATAAACATATTTTCTCTTCATTTTGTTAATTTGAAAGAAAATTTTTAGCTTAAAACAAAATAATAACACAGGTGGGGTTGATTGCATGCATAGAAGGCAACATATATGACATCAACAGCACCAAGAATGACAAGGGCCTAAACAGAAACCTACCTTTTATTTACAAAAGCTATATTTATTTATTAAAATTACAGAGAGAGGGAGAGCCAGGGAGTAAGATCTCTCATCCTTTGGTTTACTCCCTAGATAGCCCCAACAGGCAGCACTGGACCAGGCTAATGCCGACGCTTCTTCCAGGTCTCCCACGTGGGTTGCAGGGGCCTAAACACTTGAACCATCTTCTACTGCTTTTCCCAGGCCTTTAGCAAGGAGCTGGATTGGAAGTGGAGCTGCCGGGTCTCCAACCGGTGCCCGTATGGAATGCCTGTGTCACAGGCAGTAGCTTTACCCACTGCACCACAAGGCCAGTCCCAGAAGTCTACCCATGTAAAGCTCATCTATTATATATAATGTGGTGCAAGACCCTGTACAGAAAGTGTTATGATAATTTTTGAAGCCAAACTGTGTTTAAAATACACATCATCAATCCCTGAGTAAGCCCTAAAAATAAGAAATAGCACATAATAAACACAAGGTGGTTTTGAATCACAGAGATTCAGATTTGCAAGACTGAGCATAGAGCTGCTCCTGCAAGCCAGACACAGGGGATGCAGGACAGGACGTCAGAGCCGCCTCACGCAGCCCAGGCAGACTCTAGCATCCTTTCCTGGGTGGGGAGGCGGGAGGGACTTGGCTAAGACAGACAAGCTACAAAGCATGGGGCCTCATTCCTGCTCCCCCAAATCCCTGTTCTCTGTAGGAGATGACTGGAGTGTGTTTGGGGGCTTGACAGAAGAAGTGCGTTAATGTCTCACCCCCTGCCCTGAGCAGCCCCGTGGCGGGATCTGGCAGGTGCAGGCCACTACTGGCAGCCAATGTTAGGGCAGAAAGGATGGCCGCACGACACTTCATATCAGAGACGATCAGAGGGCTCCACTGCCCTGCCCCCCTCACCCCACATCTCCATCACCCCTAGTGTCACTGGGGTTGAGGATTCCTCTCAACCAACTCCAGAAATGGCCAGGTGAGTCCATGGCCGAGACACCCACCCCACGACAGGTCAACACATCAGCCTCCTGAGAACCCAGGGAGAGGAGAAAGAGAAAGGCCAGAAAAGTGGCTTGGAGGCTCTGGTATTTCCCTGTGGCTGCCCAGATTGAAACCAGAGGCCTGAGAGTCACCGTCCGTGGGATGTGGGCTCCATACTCAAATCGAGTTCCACTGCAGAAAATTAAAGACAAAAGCAGTAACAACTGACTTTGGACTTGTCAGCTGCACATCTGTTAATTCTCTGCCTACCCCCTTTCTCTTACCTGCAAATAGAAAGGTTGAGAGACACCAAGCCATGAAGAGAGCATGAGGTAGGCACTCAAATAACTAACTCGCATGGTCTGAGACCCACTGCTTGCACAATGCATGCCCCACTTCCCTACTGCATCCTGCCTTCCAGTACTTGGGCATGGAAGTCTCAAACACAGTCCCTAATTTCCAAGTCCTCTGCTTATAGACTGCACATCCTTGTATTATCAACAAATTCCCTTATGCCAATCCTTGGGGATGGAAGAATACTGTCAATTCTTCCTTCCTTCCTTCCTTCCTTCCTTCCTTCCTTCCTTCCTTCCTTCCTTCCTTTCTCTCTCTCTCTCTCTCTCTCTCTCTCTCTCTTTCTTTCTTTTCTTTGACAGGCAGAGATAGACAATGACAGAGAGAGAGAGAGAGAGAGAAAGGTCTTCCTTCCATTGGTTCACCCCCTAAGTGGCCACTACAGCTAGAACTATGCTGATCCAAAGTCAAGAGCCAGGTGCTCTTGGTCTCCTGGTCTCCCACGGGGTGCAGGGCCCATGCACTTGGGCCATCCTCCACTGCCCTCCCGGGCCACAGCAGAGAGCTGGACTGGAAGAAGAACAACCGGGACTAGAACCTGGCACCCATATGGGATGCCGGCGCTGCAGGAGGAGGATTAACCAAGTGAGCCATGGTGCTGGCCCTTCTTTTTTTTTTAACTGTCAATTCTTGCCCCTTTATCTAGAGCAAAAAACGTGAGGTTTCCAAAACATGTCTCTGACAACACTTTCTACCCTTGTTCCAGAAAACTGAGGCTTGGGCACCAACACCCGCTCTGCAATTCACTTTCTTCTAAACTCAAAGACAAATGGAAAGAGTTCAGCAAAGGATGGAAAATCCCATCCGAGAACTTGCCACATGGTTCTGTAACTGTGTGCTTGAGGCTTCATCTGTGGCCTCTGTCTGAACTTATTCCCAGAGTCTCCCCTCCATGTGTGAGAAACTGACTGCTGATTCCTGCGCTCACCGTGGGAAGCTTTGCCATGGGACTCTCTTTGGCCAATGAGATGCAGAACAGGAAGGACACCGTGTCCAATCAGACTGTTCCAAGCCATCACATGGCTCCATCCCAATTTCTCCCTTTGAACTCAGATCCCAGAGTGAAAACAATACTTAAGCAAAAAACAGACCTTGGCAACTGCGAAGCACTGGCATCTGGGTGACGTTTGTTACTGCAAGGGAGCCTCAGGACTGCTGACTGCTGCACAGTCTCTGGACTACACAGTGACCCCGGCAAGGCAAGGGTGGGGTTTTGCTCTTCACGCATCACCAGGGTTGAGAAGGATGCACCCGCTGAAAGGCACACACGCAGCGAGCGCGAGACTCCCGGCTCTGTCTCGTCTTCACTCCCGCCTGCCACTCCACCCAGCTGTTACGGAATAATGACGACATTGATAGTTTATCAAATGCCTGCCGAATGTCACCCGCTCTTAAAGCCTTGGTGTTGCACGAGGAGTCCCTGAGGATTCTGGAGTGAGAGAAGCCAGGGTTCATAGCTCGGCTCTGCCGCTTACTAACTGGGTGAGCTTGAACAAGCTACTTGATGGCCCACTTGGCCTGGCTCCCTGTAGGTTCTCAGTGTGAGCTGTCATTGTTGCTGGCAACCTACCGCCAATCAGGAGCCAGCAGATCAAAGAGTTTATACACGAAGGTGAGATCCAGGCTCCTGACCTTGCAATGCCCCATCCCGTCAGATATGACATCAGCATAGGGACAGCACAGTCGCCAGTGGAAGGGGTCACAGCAGAGGGGCAGAGGCTGTACCTGGAGTTTGTTTCTGTTTAGCAAATGGATGGCAAGCGTAGGGCAGAGTGCGGGCAGTCAGCACAGCACAGCTGGCCTTTTCCTTTTACTTTTTTTTTTTAATATTTATTTATTTGAAAGGCAGAGTTACAGAGAGTCAGAGAGAGAGAGAGAGATTTGTCCTCCCATCCACTGGTTCACTCCCCAAATGGCCGCAACGGCTGGAGCTGGGCTGATCCAAAGCCAGGAGCCAGGAGCTTCTACTGGGTCTCCCATGCAGGTGCAGGGGTTCAAGGACTTGGGGCATCTTCTGCTGCTTTCCCAGGGACATTAGCAGGGAGCTGCATAGGAAATGGAGCAGCCGGGGCCTGAACCGGCGCCCCTATGGGATGCCAGCGCCGCAGGCAGAGGCTTTACCCACTACGCCACAGCATGCAGGCCCCAGAACCGCTTTTCTCTGTCTCACAGTTTCTCCACTGGTGATGACAATTATCATCATTATTGTTAATATCACAGCAAGCACCGACGGAGGAAGCGCTGCGCTATGTGTTTCATTGGTGCTACTTCATTTGATTATGATGAGAATTCCGTTGGAGGATGTGCTGCTGTTCCTGTTCCCGTTTTACAAATGAGAAGCCATGGGCGGAGTGAGTGGCCTGAGGTCACGCAGCGTGACAATGAGGAAGGCGGGAGTCACAGCTAAGCAGCACCGATGCATGCAGCCTGGCCTTAGACCACCCCCACCCCGCACGCCACTTCCTCCACTGCTGGGCTTCCGGTCCACTCGGCTGCCTGCCTGGTGCCCCATCCACCACCAACTCCATTCCTACTGCTCCCTTGGAGACACAGGCACCGAGGAGTCTGCACTGATGGACGATGCTTCGGGATCACGGGAAAAAATGGAATTAAAAGAGAAGTTGGGCCAGCGCAGCGGCTCACTAGGCTAATCCTCCACCTTGCGGCACCGGCACACCGGGTTCTAGCCCCAGTCGGGGCACCAGATTCTGTCCCGGTTGCCCTCTTCCAGGCCAGCTCTCTGCTGTGGCCCGGGAGTGCAGTGGCACGGGGTGCAGGGCCCAAGCACTTGGGCCATCCTCCACTGCACTCCCGGGCCACAGCAGAGAGCTGGCCTGGAAGAGGGGCAACCGGGACAGAATCCGGCGCCCCGACCGGGACTAGAACCCGGTGTGCCGGCGCCGCAAGGCGGAGGATTAGCCTAGTGAGCCGCGGCGCCGGCCAAGCTTCACTCTTAATTCAGGTTGTCCACCAACTCTTTGAAGCACCCTCACGTTCTCACCCCAGGGTACCAGACAGAGCAAACTCCCAGGAGGGCAGAGGACCAGGCTGGCAAGAGCTGGCACCCGGCAGCCTCTCCCCACCCTCACGACAGCCCAGCTCCTGGCAGCTGCTGGGTGCTGGTTCTGAGCGTGTGGACGTCCCCAGGGGCTCGATCCCGCCCGGCTCTGCAGCAGGAGGAGTCGCTCTGAGGCTGACAACGCCAGGACCAGGACCGGAGCCTTCCAGTGCTGACCCTGACTCATCGTCACAGCTGGAATCGACCCCACTTATCAACGCCCCCTCGTCTAAAAGAGCAGAGCCCGCCCCTGTGCCTCGACGCCCCCGGGGCTTGGTCAGCGCAGGCTCAGCTCCACCAGCTCCAAGGCACGCCGGGGTCGAAGCCGACGTCTTACATGTGCAGCTGTCTCAGACACAACGCCAGTAGCTCAGGCCTTCAGAACTCCCCCACCCGCGCGCTGCAGAGAGCTGCACCCCCCGCAGCTCAGGAACCTTCCCGGGGGCGGCCCTCTGAGACCCTCCAGCGCCCGGCTGAGCAAGATCTCCAGGACGTGAAGGTGCCCTCCGCAGTCCCTCTCTCCGGCGACCACCTTAACCTCCTCCAGTTCTGGGGTTCCTCCTCTGCACCTCTGGACAGACCCCAGCTGGGAGGGCCCCTAGCATGGAACCAAGACCAGCAAGGCCTCCTTACAGCGTGTGTGCACTACTGCCACCTGGTGGTCAGTCTCCAGATCCCCGGACTTCACCCGTGTGCTGGCTCAGTCTGCATCTCCAGTTAATAGGTGGGTCCGTGCTTCATCCCCAAGGCTAAAGACGGACGTCTTGACAATAGGGAGGCGTGTCCCTCCTCTCTTGCTTCCCTGGGACACATCACCTTCAAGGTAGGGCACCCTGCATTAGGCTTGCGTAATGAGTATTTTACATTTTTTAAAAAAATTTATTTGAAGGGCCAGCTCTGTGATGCAGCAGGTTAAAGCCCCAGCCGGCAGTGCCAACATCCCATTTGGGCACTAGTTCAAGTACCAGCTGCTCCACTTCCAATCCAGCTCCCTGCTAAGGCACCTGGGAAAGCGGTGGAGGACGGCCCAAGTGCCAGGGCTCCTGCACCCTAGACCCATATGGTGCTACAAGTCCTGGCTTTGGAGGGCCAGCCATTGTAGCCATTTGGCAAGTGAACCAGTGGATGGAAGATCTCTCTCTCTCTCTCTCTCTCTCTCTCTCTCTTTCTCTTTCTTTGTAACTCTGCCTTTCAAATAAATAAAATAAATCTTTAAAAAATCTTCTTTTAAAGAATTTATTTGAAAGTCACTTACAGAAAGAGAGAGAAATTGATCTTTCATCCATTGGTTCACTCCCCAGTTGGCTGCAATAGCCAGAGCTGGGCCAGGCCAAAGTTAAGAGCTACTTCTGGGTCTCTCCCGTGGGTGGCAGGGGCCCAAACACTTGGGCCACCTTCTGATGCTTTCCCCAGGCCCATTAGCAGGGAGCTGGGTCAGAAGAGGAGCAGCAAGGACTTGAACCAGTGCCCACATGTGACGCTGGTATTGCAGGCAGTGGCTTTGCCCACTATGCCACAGCGCCAGCCCCATGAGTCTGCATCTGGTTAGCATCTCAGGAGCGACTTCAGGAAGATTGCGGAAACAATGGAATTAAAATATAAGTTCATTTTGTTGCAAACTAACTTGAAACCCGTGCGGAGTGTCACAGCACACATCTCTCATGGACCTCTTGAGACTTCTCACGTTTCCCCCCTCTTTTAGTTAAAGGAATTCTTGTCTCCCTCCTGGAAACACCGTGCCCACTCATGGCTCCATGAGGGCTGGTCCCGGTCCTAGGCTGCAGGGGCCAGCACACAGCCCAGGCCTGGCTCATCCCAGCCTCTCTTCTCTCTGACACGGGTAGACGGTTCTGCAGAGGGCACGGGGCCCAGACACGGCCAGGCCAACCTCAATCCAGGAAGATTTAATAGGACGGTTAAGAAAGAGACAGTGTCCCTTGTTCAGCCGGGATGGGTAAGCTGGTAGCACGGGCAGCAGCTGGTGGCCTTGGGAGCCACCCCTGGAAGCATCTCTTCCTAGGAGGAAAACCGGCTGGTAACCGGGTGAGTGGAGCCGAGCCACGGGGAGGTGCAGGACCACGTCACGGTAGCTCGGGATTCAGCCACGGGCTTCAGTGGAGTGGGTCGGTGAGCTCGCTCTCTCCATGAACTCTGCTGCTTGGGTTTCTCTCCTCTGCAACCAGCAAGTCCTGCACGCTGCACCAGTTGTTCGTGTGGTTATTTCTTGAGCGCCTGCCTCTCTCTGGGGTGAGGGTGATCTTAAACCCTTTTCTGCTCCGGCCAGGGAGAGGTGGAGCCCAAATCCTGTCCCCCTGAATCTGGCTGCCCTTCGGTGGCACGAGTGGCACTTGTGGCACCAGGGCTACATCACCAGAGGCCTTGCAGCTTCTGCCCATGATGCAGGGGACACCTGCTCAGGGAGAAGCTGGCCACCGTGGGAGGAGCCCGAGACAGCTGGGCTTGGAGGAAATGCAGATGTGCACACAGCACAGGCAGAGGGAGAGATGCCAGCCTTGCTCGGCTGCCTCAGTCGTCCAGCCTAGGCACCAGCAGCCCCTCCATGCCCCATCGCCGAGGCCGTGAGCACTGAGCGCCGGTCATGGTCACCAATCACGTCATTCCAGATGAGCAGAGCGGAGCTGCCCGCCGTGCCGCTCCCGAAACCCTGCCACACCGTGAGCAGCACAAGAAGGTGCTGGATTGCATCACTCCGCTTCGGGCAGCTTGCAAGGTAGCAACAGGTGACTGCAACCGGGACCAGTGACACCCCCACAGGACGTACTTGAGGCTGTAATTTCCACAAGGACAGGAGGTTGCTTTTTTCAGTTTTTCACTCTACCTGCAGATTCAAGCACAGTACCCAGCACACGACGGTGCTGGCACAAAGAAAGAATTATCCAGGGGATAAAAGAAAGCAGGCGGGGCCGGCGCTGTGGTGCAGTGGGTTAACGCCCTGGCCTGAAGTGCCGGCCTCCCATATGGGTGCAGGTTCTAGTCCCGGCAGCTCCTCTTCCTATCCAGCTCTCTGCTATGGCCTGGGAAAGCAGTAGAAGATGGCACAAGTCCTCGGGCCCCTGCACCCGTGTGGGAGACCTGGAAGAAGCTCCTGGCTCCTGGCTTTGGATCGGTGCAGCTCCAGCCATTGCGGCCAGTTGGGGAGTGAACCATCAGATGGAAGATCTCTCTCTCTCTCTCTCTCTCTCTCTCTCTCTGCCTCTCCTTCTCTCTGTGTGTAACTCTGACTTTCAAATAAAAATAAATAAATCTTAAAAAAAAAAAAAAAGGCTGGAGCCACAGCTCACTAGGCTAATCCTCCGCCTGCGGCGCCGGCACACCGGGTTCTAGTCCCGGTCGGGGTGCCGGATTCTTTCCTGGTTGCCCCTCTTCCAGGCCAGCTCTCTGCTGTGGCTGGAAGTGCAGTGGAGGATGGCCCAAGTGCTTGGGCCCTGCACCCCATGGGAGACCAGGAGAAGCACCTGGCTCCTGGCTTCGGATCAGTGTGGTGCACCGGCCACAGCACACCAACTGCAGTGGCCATTGGGGGGGTGAACCAACGGAAAAAGGAAAACTTTTCTCTCTGTCTCTCTCTCTCTCTCACTGTCCACTCTGCCTGTCAAAAAAAAAAAAAAAAAAAAAAAAAAAAAAAAAAAAAAAAAAAAAAAAAAAACAGGGGCAGGCTCTGTGGCATAGCAGGTAAAGCTGCCTGCTGCCTACAGTGCATCCCATACAGGCGCCAGTTCAAGTCCCGGCTGCTCCACCTCTGATATAGCCCTCTGCTATGGCCTGGGAAAGCAGTAGAAGATGGCCCAACTTCTTGGGCCTCTGTACCCACGTGGGAGACCTGGAGGAAGCTCCTGGCTCCTGGCTCCTGGCTTCAGATTGGCACAGTTCCAGCCATTGTGGCCAAGTGGGGAGTGAACCATCAGATGGAAGACACCTCTCTCTCGCTCGCTGCCTCTCTTCTCTCTGTGTAACTCTGACTCTCAAGTAAAAAATAAATAAATATTAAAAAAAAAAAAAGAAAGCAGGAATAAATGAAAGCGTGGAGGAAGAAGCCCCTCCATTCCACCTGGTCACCTCCCTCTGCCCCACCAGCCTGGACTCAGAGGACGTACACATTCTTCTCTGTTTGGCCTAAAAACATCCCAGTTAAGTGATGGGGTTCTTCCGTGGGGATGGATTACAGAGCAGAGGGCCGCGGCTGTGCCTCCTTACCTGTCAGAGTCTGGCAAATCGAGTCCCATAAGCCAGACTACTTGGTTGGTTGTTCTGAATGTGAAATGATGTTCAATCCATTGGCTCACAAATATGGGGACCATGTGCCTCTGTATCAGGCTTATCTGTAGGAGAGACTCATTTGGGTTTCCCTGTACGTTAAGGGTATTTATTTAGGTTTCGGATAAAGATGACACATCCATGGGCTAGCAGAAGGGAAAAAATGACAAGTTTCAATAGTCTGTGTCATTCTCAAAAGTAGAAGGGACACATATCGATTCTTAATGTTTTCGGGAGAGAGTCCCAGCTCATCGTGCAGGTCTGTTTTTAGGGCTCGGATGAAGTACAGACCGTGAAATAATAGTAATAGGACTCTACACACTCGTTTTAGACAGACGAGTCCAGATGTCCCCGAGATGGGCTGTGATAAGTTTTTATAGACAAACACACTGGATGAATCATATCACGAGACGCAGCCTCGCCACCAGAAGCTCTGTGGATTTTATGATCTCGTCATTTATACGGTCCACCGATATGAACTAATGATCAAATTTATCCCCCTGTGTGGAGCAACCTTCACTCTTCCTGTATCTCAACTGCTGTGATGTAGTCTGCATTAAAAATGCTCACATATTTCCACTCCTTGCTTTAATACGGTCTCGTTAAATAAATGAAGCCTAAATAATTCAAGTTTTTCCTCCTCGTTTTATAATAAAACTCATCCTGCACATCGAAGTTGACGCTGGAGGCAAGGATGTGGAGCAGTCGGAACCCTTATCCATGGCCGGTGGGAATGTAAAGTGGTGCAGCCACAGTTGGAAGACAGCTGGGCAGATCCTCAACAAGTCAGAGGATTCCCACGAGAACCAGCAGCTTCCTCTTAAGTACATCAGCAGAAAACTGAAAGCCGGAGTTCCAGCAGCACTCGTATGCAAATATTACAGCAGCACTTTGCATAACAGCCAATGGCAGAGACACCCTACGTGTCCATCATCTGTACACAGACACATACAATGTGGAATGTGGTCTCTCCATACCGTGGAATAGTATTCAGCTGTCAAAAAGGCATGAACCAAACAGATGCACCTCCACAAGGTTCTGTCAAATGTGCTAGGTCCTCAACCAGGGTCTTTCTCAGCAGAAAGGTTTCTCTCTTTCTCTCTGTCTTTGACATACATGAGACCAAGCATTAAGAAGAAAGAAAATGCCCCAAGTTGCAATGCATGGAACACCCCTGGCTAACTGCACACCCTATGTATGACAAACCAGCAGCCACTATCATACTGATTGAAGGAAAGCTGAAAACATTTCCCCCTCGGATCTGGACTGAGACAGAGATGTCAGCTCTCACTGGTCTTATTCAATACAGCATTGGAGGTATTGGCAAGAGCAACAGGGAACAGAACGAGATAGAAGGCATCAAAGTCGGAGAGGAGGACGTGAAAGTATCCGAGTTCGTGACGTGATTTTGCACATGGAAAAGCCTAAACATTGCACCAAAAAGCTGTTGGAACTGATACACTGATTCAGCAAAGAGGTAGTATTTTTAGGCACCAATAATTATCTGAAAAAAAAAGAGAACAAGAAAGAAATCCCATTCACAATAATGACCAAAAATTAAATATTTAGGAATGAAAGTGAACGATCTGTGCAATGAAAACTATAAAGCACTGATGAAGGAGGTATACACAAAAACAATGGAAATATATTCCTTGTTCATTGATTGGAAGCATTAATAGTGTTAAAGTGTCCATGCTACCTAAGGCAATTCTCAGATCTAATATAATCCCTATCAAAAGACCAATGACAGTGTTTATATATATATTTAAGAAGCAATCCCCAAATTCACATGGAACCACCAAAGACCCAGAACACCCAAGGCAGCCCTGAGGGAGAACAGAACCATCTGGAGACATCACGATACCTGACTTCAAAGCACACGACAAAGCTATAGGAAATCAACCATGGCCCTGGCACAAAACCTATGCATTGATTAGTGGAAAAGAACAGAGCACCCAGAAATTAATCCATATACATTCAGCTGACCAATTTTCGACAAAGGTGTCAATAACATACATTGGCATAAGGACAGTCTTTTCAATAAATGGTGCTGGCAAAACCAGATATACACATGCAGAAGAATGAAAATCGATAGCTACCTCTCACCACTTACAAAAATCAATCAAGGGGGCTGGCGCTGTGGTGCACGCAGTGGGTTAATGCCCTTGCCTGAAGCGCTGGCATCCCATATGGGCGCTGGTTTGAGACCCAGCTGCTCCACTTCCTGTCCAGCTCTCTGCTGTGGCCCAGGATAGCAGTGGAAGATGGCCCAAGTCCTTGGGCCCCTGCACCCACGTGGGAGACCTGGAAGAAGCTCCTGGCTCCTGGCTTCGGTTCAGCGCAGCTCCGGCTGTTGTGGCCATTTGGAGAGTGAACCATCGGATGGAAGACCTCTCTCTCTCTCTGCCTCTCCTCTCTCTGTGTAACTCTGACTTTCAAATAAATCAATAAATCTTTAAAAAGAAAAACAAAAACAAAAATCAATCAAGATGTAGCATATACTTGAATATAAGACCTGAAACTTCTTGCAAAAAACATAAGGGAAACACTTCCAGACACTGGTGTAGGCAGTGTTTTGGAAAAGACCCCAAAGCATAGACAACAAAAGTGAGACAAGACAAAGGGGACTGCATCCAACTGAGAAGCTTCTGAACAGCAAGGGGAAGAATCAGCAGAGTGAAGAGACAGCACAGAACTGCGGAGACTGTCTGCAAGCTGCTTATGCTCAAGGGATGAGCTCCCAGAATACATCAGGGACTCACAACAAAAAACGGTCCCGTTTAGAAATGGGCAAAGCACTCGAACAGACAGCTCTCAAAAGAAGAAATACAGTAGCCAACAAATATATGAGAAAATACTCAATGTCACCAGACATCAGGGAAAGGCACACAAAAGCCTCTATGAGCTACCGCCTCACCCAACACTGGCGAGGATGTGGGGAAAGCGGAACTCGCACACACCGCTGGCGTGAATGCAAATTAGTGCAGCCACAGTGTAAACCAAACCTTACAAACTGGAGAGAGAACTGCCGTGGCATCCAGCAATCCCACCACCATGCAAAAGACGTGACGTGATTGTATCAGAGACACCCGCTCCACAGTGGTGATCCCAGCACTGCCAGCACAGCCAAGATACGGAATCGACCAAGGCGCCCATCATCAGATGGATGGACAAGGAAACTGTGGTATCCAGCAGGTGGAAGAGCTTTCTCTGTCTCTCTCCTTCTGTCACTCTGCCTTTCAAAATAAATAAAAATTTAAACAACTCTTTTTTTTACAAAGGTAAATATATTCCTCATTATATAAAACCAGAAATAAACATAAGTGAATAAAACCAAATGACTTGCTTTCAATAATGTATAGTATTTGCAATTAGCATGTCAATTGTGCCAAAATAAGTAAAACTGAAACACTTGAGAATGCCTAAAAGGTTGAAATCCTGCAATATGAGTGCAAACATGTTTTCAGTAATCGTCATTGTTACCTACTCCTGGTAACACTTAGAACAATGCCAAATCGCTCTTGTAGCAAAAGCAGCACCAAGAGCTCCTGTTTACTGAACCATCCCTATGTTCAGGACCCACACCGATTTGGTGTAATGCAATGATCCTTCCAGAAGGGGTGGGGTACCCATGCTTCACAGACAGGGAACTTGAGGACAAACGAGTGAGTCAGGTGAGGTCACACAGGCAGATGGCAGAGAACTGGCATCCAAAACCAGCTTTATCCAACCCCAAGTCTTTGGCCACTACATGATCTTGTTTTGAAACTATGCCCGGGCCAGTGCTGTAGTATAGCAGGTTAAGCCTCTGGCTACAGTGCCAGCATCCCATATGGGCACCAGTTTGAGTCCTGGCTGCTCCTCTTCTGATCCAGCTCTCTGCTATGGCTGGGAAGGCAGTAGAAGATGGCCCAAATCCTTGGGCTCCTGCACCCGCGTGGGAGACCTGGAAGAAGCTCCTGGCTCCTGGCTTCAGATCAGCCCAGCTCCAGCCATTGCAGCCATTTGGTTAAGTGAACCAATGGATAAAACACCTTTCTCTTTATCTCTCCCTCTGTCTGTAACTCTGCCTCTCAAATACATAAATAAATCTTATAATAAATAAATAAATAAACAGTGGGTGTGAGGTGCACCAAGTTAACCTCTGTAACTTTGAAGTATCCTACCCTCCACACTGACCTCAGCACTGGAAGATGCACACAGCCCTCAAACACACAGAGGCCACCTGTGCTGAAGTCTCTGTATGGCAGTCCCATGACTCTGTAGCACCAGCTGTTTACCTGGGCTGTGTCCGGAACCCCTGTACCTAAACAACCGGCCTCTAAGACGGGAAGCTTCCGAATGCTGCAGGTGCCAAGGGATCAGCCCTGTGCAGAGCCCGGACGAGGCTGAGACCCACCCGGCGTCCGAGGGCGTGGGTGCCAGCAGCCGGCTCCTCCTGCCCAGAAAGACCCTCCTGAGACCCACCTCGCCTTCGGCAGGCAGCAAAACTTGAGCCCCTGACACTCTCCGTTGTTGACATTTTATGATGTCAGGCCAGATGCAGCCTCCCAGAAGGCAAACACCAGAACCACACGCGAATGAGACGGAGAGACTCCCAGAGACTCAGGCGGCCCCGGACGGGAGGCTCTCGGCCAGGTGCATGCACGCCGAGGTGGGAAGCCGGGCCTGGTGGTGAACAGGTCCTGTGATTCTGATTTTAACAGGAAGACATGGGGGTGGGCTGGGGGTGGGATGAACTGGAAACCTGATCTCCTGTGGGGAGGACCAACCCACTGCCCCTGGTCTGATCTCAGTAGAGCCTGGCAAGGGGCTGGGGGACCACTGAGAACCAGGAGCATCCCAGGGTCCCAAAGTCAGGGGAGAGTTTTGCATGGAGAACACACAGCCCAGGGCTGCAGAAGTACTTGCAAGAAGCTACACGTGTGTGACCCACAAGTCCAGTCCTGCTTGTTCTGTGATGAATGAAGATGGCACACGTGTCAGCAAGATGAAGCGGAGGACCAGAACCAGGCTTCCACCAAACCATCTCAGAGAGAGGCCAGCACCGCGGACCATGCAGCCACAACTTGCCCGCCTGTCGGTATCTTATTCTAGCAGAGCTAGTTCCCTGAACACCAGAATGGCTACGCTGACAGGTGAAGGGCTGCCCCCACTCCGAGGGCCCCTCCTCTGCTGGACAGGGGAACTCATGGCTCCTGGGAGGTGGGGGCCTGCATCCATCAGTCTGACAGCCTGGATTCCAGTGGCACCTGCTTCGGTCATGCTCTGTCCTTCCGCCACTCAGGGGTATGACCATGGCAGTGGCCAGCCTTGTCATGGAAGAGGCTAATCCAAAATTGGTCTTTACTTCACACCAAGGCCTGGTGCCTTGCCAATTTCAAGAACTACAAGAATCAATCTCTGGCTGGCGCCGTGGCTCACTAGGCTAATCCTCCGCTTTGCGGCGCCGGCACCCCGGGTTCTAGTCCCGGTCGGGGCGCCGGATTCTGTCCCGGTTGCCCCTCTTCCAGTCCAGCTCTCTGTTGTGGCCCGGGAGTGCAGTGGAGGATGGCCCAAGTGCTTGGGCCCTGCATCCGCATGGGAGACCAGGAGAAGCACCTGGCTCCTGCCTTCGGATCAGCGCGGTACACCAGCCACAGTGCACCAGCAGCAGCGGCCATTGGAGGGTGAACCAACGGCAAAGGAAGACCTTTCTCTCTGTCTCTCTCTCTCTCACTGTCCACTCTGCCTGTCAAAAAATAAAAAATAAAATAAAAAAAAGAATCAGTCTCACCCCCAAGAACTTTGAACTCTGCCTCTCAAATTAAAAATACATGAACAAGTCTAGTTAACACCCATGCTAATGGCCTTGATAGACACTAGAGTTGGGTGTGGACTGAGGTGGCCATGTTCCAGTTACCTCGTGTTATCATCTTACAGACAAAGTAAAAACAGGTTTTCCTTTCTCCAAACAGACGGTCCCATTCTTGGGCCCGTCACCTTCTGAAAAAAGTAAATAAGAACCATACACCAGATAAAGAAAGACAGAATCGGAAGAGCCAACGCCATTTTATTTAAGTCCGAGAAACTGTGGTTAATGCTTGGCTGGCAGCAAAAGCTTGTTGGAGGAAATCTTGTTCTCAATTTTAATTACTACTTATGCTATTTCATTACTTTCGGTCTGTTAATATTTTAAACGCATCTCTAGCTGTACTCTAAAGTTCAGCAGGAAACCACTTTGAATCTCAAATAAGTTCTATTTTTGGCTTATAGATTGATGGAAGGCACAAAGAAATCAATTACCTCAGAGCCATTTTGTTCCTAAATAAATCTGTTTTGTTTGAAAGACGCTACCTTCAGTTATTTGGCCAAGAAACATGGTGGCATAGTGGTCACACATCAAATTTTTTTTAATAGTTCATTTCTTTATTTTATAGAAAGCTTTTATTTAATAAATATAAATTCCATAGGCACAACTTTTGGATTATAGCGGTTCTTCCCCCCCATACCCACCCTCCCACCCCCTAAGCGTCCCACCTCCTACTCCCTCTCCCATGCCATTTTTCATTAAGATTCATTTTTAATTATCTTTATATACAGAAGATCAACTCTATACTAAGATTTCAACAGTTTGCACCCACACAGACACACAGAGTATAGAGTACTGTTTGAAGACTAGTTTTAAAATTAATTCTTATAGTACAACTCATTAAGGACAGAGGGCCTACATGGGGAGCACGTGCACAGTGATTCCCGTTGTTGATTTAACAATTGACACTCTTACCTATGACAAGTCAGAGCCGGAAGTTTTAACTGCAGCTCTATTGCAGGAACCGCTGGGGCAGGTTTGCAAGTCACCCTGCGATTCAGCTTCCCCCCCTGCAAAATGGACATGACAGCACCACCCCCCTTCAGGGCTGCCGTGAGGACTAAAGGAACCACACACAGCGAGCCTACGTCAGCACCACACCAGAGCAAGGAGCCGCATTGCAATTTTTTAAAATTTATTTTCATTTTATGTAAAAGGCAGACAGAAAGACAGACGAAGATCTTCCTTCCGCCACCGCCAATCCTCAAATGCCGGCTGCAGCCAGGGCCGGGCCAGGCCAAAGCCAGGAGCCCACAGTTCAATCCAGGTCTCCCACACAGCTGTCAGGGACCCGCGTACTTGAGTCACCACCTGCCGCCTGCCCGGCTGTGCTCAACAGGAAGCTGGAATCAGAGGCAGCACCAGGACTTGAACCCAAGCCCTCAGTTATGAAATGCAGATGTCTCCAGTGGCTTTTTTTTTGTTGTTTTTTTTTTTTTGGACAGATAGAGTTAGACAGTGAGAGAGAGAGAGAGAGAGATTTTCCTTCCATTGGTTCACCCTCCAAATGGCTGCATGGCCAGAGCTGTGCCAATCTGAAGCCAGGAGCCAGGTGCCTCCTCCTGGTCTTCCATGTGGGTGCAGGGCCCAAGGACTTGGGCCATCCTCCACTGCCTTCCCGGGCCACAGCAGAGAGCTGGCCTGGAAGAGGAGCAACCAGGACTAGAACCTGGTACCCATATGGGATGCCAGTGCCGCAGGTGGAAGATTAGCCTAGTAAGCCACAGCGCCGGCCCCTCAAGTGGCATCTTAACCACGACACCAAACACCTGCCTGGTATCGTTTTAATTACTACTGCTGCTTCTACTGCTAACCAGATGAGGATTATGGCTATTATTGTTGTTATTTCAGAAGTTCCAGATTATGCAGCAATAGACACCAAAAAGATAAGCCGTCTTCTGCTCTCATGGGGCTCATAGTGCAGTGAGGGGCGTCCCAAAGGTAATGAGATCTGTCAATCAGAAGACAGAAGAGGCCAGCGCTGCGGCTCACTAGGCTAATCCTCAGCCCGTGGTGCCGGCACACGGGGTTCTAGCCACGGTCAGGGCGCCGGATTCTGTCCCGGTTGCCCCTCTTCCAGGCCAGCTCTCTGCTGTGGCCCGGGAGTGCAGTGGAGGATGGCCCAGGTCCTTGGGCCCTGTACCTGCATGGGAGACCAGGAGAAGCACTTGGCTCCTAGCTTCGGATCAGCGTGATGCGTCGGCCGCGGCAGCCATTGGAGGGTGAACCAACAACAAAAGGAAGACCTTTCTCTCTGTCTCTCTCTCTCTTACTGTCCACTCTGCCTCCTCTCAAAAAAAAAAAAAAAAAAGACAGAAGGCCATGGGAATGCAAGACATAGTCACACACAGCCTGAAGTCTCACGTGGATAATTTCTTATTGGCGATCATCACAGTTTACTCATGGATCCACTGCCAAGAAATCCGGAAGAAGCACTCAGCTCATAATGTTCAATGCTTTTGAAAACGTTTCTCTAATAAATCTGTTTCCAGTGTTCAGTTAGCTTGTTGAAGACATGAACACACTCCTGGCCTCTCCCCAGGTCCATCAGCAAACGAATCGAAACTGAAATCCACGAGACAAAGGAAAAGGAGCCGGAGTTACAAAAAGGAGACTTTAGGACTTTGAAGCAGGATGACAAGCAAACCTAGCAAGTCAGAGGGGTAGGGCCAGGGGAGCAGCAGCAGCAGGACACCTGCGAGCCAGAGGGGAGGCAGCTCAGGAGAGTCCCGCCCCACGGTCCCTGCCGCTGCCATCCGCCCTGGGAAACCCAAGGTGCTGGCCCCGCTGATCTGAGTCACCTTCAGGAATGGAGAGCACACGCTCCTGACTGTCCTTCATCCTCTCCCATTTTCGGATTCCTTTGGTCCTCGTTAGCAGCGTTTCTGCTGGGATAATCCCACCTCTGCTCTTGGTTTCCACTGGAGCTGTTGATTGAATCTGTGGCTCCTACCCACGCCAGCCACCCTATCAAATATTTGATCTATCACATCCTTACCGTTTCCTTCCACTCATCTCTCTCTCTCTCTCTCTCTCTCTCTCTCTCTCTCGTTTTCCAAATCTTTAGGTTCTGTGTTCCCATAACAATTCCATCTTCTGTCTTCTCTCATCTTACTATAAGAAGTTTAGAAAAACCAAGTGCCTCTTTCAACACTTTGCTTACAAATGTCCTCGGCTAAATCTGTTATTACATTGCTCGTAATTACAACTGCACAAAACACCGAAATACAGAGGACATTTGAGTGCTAAGATGCTACCTGGGGGACTCTTGCTCCCAACAAGAAATGCAAGAGAAAGAGATAAGCTAAAGAAAGAACTTCTTTCTGGCTTTGGAAATTTCATTCTTTCTGGATGCCAAGCAGGGCTAAAATTAAGGAATGATTTTGCCAAACAGCAAATTCAGAGCCTTCTTGGAAAAGCATAGTGTAAAGATAAAGCCAAATAAACGGCTGTAAAATCCTCTTTTTTATAGCCTTGGGAATGGCTAAGGTGATGCCTCAATTGGGCTCAGAGGTTAAGGTTGTCACTTAGTAGTTTCAGCAAAAACCCAGGGTTCAAAAGGGCTTATCTCAATGAGATGTGATTGTTGGTTTTGCCTAATGCAGTAAATGCCAACAAGATTCATAATAGACTCACAAGGTTTTTAAGAGACTTAAATTGGCCATGAGCAGAGGGCAAAGGACAGAGGAAAAAGAGGTCTACGGGTCCCTAGAGTTACAGCAGCAAGAAGACCATGAAAAACGTGCAGTGTGCAGCTACACACACGCGCTGTCCTTTAGATAACAGAACAGGGACTTAGAGCATGCAACCAGGAATGCAGAGGGTAGCTCCAAAAGCCATCAGGAATCGTTTTGCTCTTTGGGCACTGTCAGCCTGTGCCAGGGGTGTTTCAGAATTTGTAGGGTCCGGTAACCCTGTGTGCATTTCATTTTCCTCTTTATGAACAGCGTGTCTATAGCAGTTATACTGTGCTCATGCCACCGTTGCACACGTGGGAGGAAGGTAACTTCTCTCTCCAGTCCCTAAGTATCTACAGGGAGAGGAACGTTAGCCACAAATGAGTACTTAAGGAATTACACACGGACCCGGTTTATGGACCAGGGTTCCAGGGTCTGAGCTGGCACTAACTGCGTGAGATGCGGTGGGTGGAGCGTCTCAGGAGAGAGGGATTGTATTTTGCCAAATCTTCAGGAGTAGAGGCAGACGGTGAAAGCCAGACTCCAAAACAGAACCTGAGGATGCTCACCGCCTGTCTGAGTCCTCCCCCACACTAAACAGGGCTGACCTATGTGACCAATGGTCTACTGTGAAAACAGCACGGTTTAACTGGTAGGATTAGGCCATAATCTCTAGGTCCCATCCTGCTCTCTCTGTGGTCACTCACTCCAGGAAGTCAGCTGCGACACGATGAGAATTCAAGCCCTTCTGTAAAACAAAAAAGGTGCACGTGGTGACGAACCAAAGCCTCTTGCTAGAAGTTAGCACAAACGACGTGCTTGCTAGCTGTGTGTGTGCACCACCTTGGAAGCAGGTCCCCCAGATCTGATCAAGATTCCCGGTGTCCCCACTGAGCCCCCCAACACTGTGACTGCATATTCCTGAGAGCCACTGAGCCACAACCCCCCAGAAATCCCTACCCTAGAGACACAGTGAGACAAAGAGTGTCACTATTTTAAGCCATTCCACGCAGATTTTTTTCAATATGATTGATGACGACGGTGGCAAAGATCTGAGTCCTGTTTACATTTTGATTTTTCTCCAACAACCTAACAATACACCATCTACTGGGCAGCCCTATTCTTAGAGACTACTGTTTACGAAGCATTTAATCCTGCCTATGCACCCTTGCTCTTCTTCAAGAGTGAACAAGGACAGTCCCACTCACCCAGGAAACGACTTCAGCACTCATGTGTTTGAAGGCCAAGTCATAATACAACCACTAAGATTCCACTGAGCCATAGCTGAGATCTTTGATCAGCAGGGAATTATTTCCACTGATAACTAGGGGAAAATACACAGCCTTTTATTTGTCATCAGATGCATTCTTCTTAAAAAAAATCATACATGAAAAAAAAAGTTTTTTTTTTCCAAGTAGCAATTGAATGGCTACCCATCTACCATGGATAATTTACACATACACCCTCCGTGGGGACAGAGAGATTAAATAAGTGGGGGTCCTGGGTGAACTCTCAGATGTACTTCCTTCTAGCTCAGCAAGGGCTACGAGAAAAAACTTTATTAGCACGTCACAGAAACAAAACTAGGAAACCCATGAATTAAGCTGGCTTGCTCCAGGACTTTATTCTCGCCATCATGCCCCTCAAAGTGGAATCTGCCGCGGGGGCTGCTGCGGGAGGGCTGCGGATGTGATGGGAATGGTGACAAGTGTGATGAGCCACTGGGTCCCTCAACCCCCAGCAGGGCCAAAGGCCCAGCAGGTCACCTCTGACTTCTAATAGCCTCATCCGTTGATGACAGTTTGCTATAAAAATGGGATTACTTTCTCTGGGGGCTAAGAGTTGGGGACCACTGGTCCATAGAAATCACTGCGGATGGTTTGCTAGACTAAAAGCTCCATGTTGAAGGGGATGATGGTTTGTCTGTCTGTCTGTCTGTCTATCTTCTTAGTATTCAGAGTGCCTGGCATGACAACAGGAGACCCAGTGAGTACTAGTTCAATTCATTATTTAACTTTTGAATGACATCAATATGGGAATCATGGTAATATAAATATCAGGTTGATCATTTTCATCGCTTCCAAAGAAACATGATACTGTTTACTTTCAGAAACTGAATTTTAACAGGGAAAACAGCCAAGGAATGTCCTTTTGGGGGCACTAAATCATGTAGGTTGTATTCTTTAAAAAATACATGATTCAAAACTACCAGGGGTACCGTTTTACATTTGATCTTAGCCAAAAGGCAGAGAAGCGATAGCGGTACCATTTTAAGAATACAATTAAATCCATGAAAATTATATTATTTGGCCACCCACATTCCTCGCTTTGACATTTTTTTAAATAAATCATCAGGAAGCCAGATTAGAAAGTAGTGGCAAAATCCTACAATATCATAAATGATGCCATGGAAGAAGTCTGTGTGCAAAGTAGTGGGAAGTAGCAATTGCCCACACTGAAATACACATTAGTAATGCAATGGAAGTACAATTATTGATTGCTCAAAATTAAAAATGGGACTGACACCAGTGAGCATGAGAAAAAACATAAGCATGTCTACACTGGGAGATATCTCCCTGGTTATCTCCAAGCAAGGTCAAAGGGTATTGCTGCATTTTGGTGGTTAGAGGATCGACAATGGGAATGTGGAATTGTCTCTATCTAAACACGATCCCAATAATGCATTCATGCTTGCCTGGTTTCTGATACCATCTTTTCACAGGCTCTGTCCCCATTAACACACAAATAGACATGCTTCTCAAATCACAGGCAAGATGGAAAAAACTGTTTCTCAGGCGATAAACTCAAAGAAAACCATCAACCCACAGCTCTGAGGGTCTGGATTTCAGGGTCACGGTGGATCTGGGTGTGCCAAGGGCATTTGGCTCTTTGTTGTAAGCCAAGTGAAAGGGTTTAGAGTTGGTTCACACAGAAATGACTTCCATTGTTTCTGGAATCTGGGACCATACAAGAGTATTCAATTGCCTCTGAGATATTAAGCTGAGAAGTATGGATTTCAGGTTGTCTCAAGTTACCTGAGCTCTCCGGCACCAATTTCAAGCTAAGCCTTTCCGGGTGGTTAATTCTATGCAAATCATTAACGAGCAGCAAAGTGGAGTGGCGGAGTCACGGACATCACACCAGAGCCACCATCAGCAGGGCTCCTTGTGTAAACCTGGGTAAATCCTTATTCTCTGTGAACCTCTATTTCCTTTGCTGAAAAACAGAGATAATAATGTTTACAGGAAGCATGGGAAGGAGATGGCTGTGCAAGTACTTTTGAGAAATTATAAGCTGCTAGGAAAACATACAATCTTCTGTTGTTGCTGGCACAACTGCTATTACTGTTGGTATCACCATCATATGAATTCACAGAGAAACTTTTAGGCCAGGAGTTTGGGGGCTATAATATTTTAATTAGGAAGAATGTTTTTCCTCTGAGTCTTGTTCTTAGCTCCAAATGCAAATCACACAAAAGTGTTCACTTTGTGAAGCAGGTCCATTCCATGCTATACTCTGGCCCTTAAATTGGGCTTTCAAAAAATGATGGTATTGGTGAAGTGGATGGACCAGTATTTGTTTATCTTTCTGCCTTTATCATTAAAATGATGACAGAGAAATAAAATGAGAGTTGAGTCACAGACGTGGAAAGGAGGCTGCTCACAACTTAGAGACTGAGACAGGTTGGATCGGATGTGAATCAGATGGCACAGTGCTGACTGACAAAGGATGGCCAGGAAGAGTGACCTGGGTGATGGGGGCTGGGGGGGATGAGAGGAACTGCAGGAGAGTGAGAGCCCCTCTGCCTGTGGTGCCTGGGCAGCAATCCTGTCCGACAGAAAGGGCCCAAGGTGTGCACCTGACACAACGTTTGGTGCATAGGCTGAGTATGGAACCATCGCCTCCCAGCTCTAGCCCTGCTGCAGGTGTCTCCATAGCCAGTTCCTATCTGAGCACTGGAAAACGAAAGCCAAGAGGAACTCCAAGCAAATAAACAAGAAGTGAGGAGTCCTATCTCATAGAGATGAAATACGCTCTTTAAACAAAATAAGGGTATTTGATGAGGATGTTGGAAGCCCACAGCAAAAATGTGGGACTCTTGGCATTTAGGGAGTCTTGGGCATGATGCTGGGTCCCACCTGTTCACCATCAAGCAAGTCTGACACCCACATGCACACAGTTCCCCATCCGTTTCTTCATCTGCTCACTCTTGAGTATAAAGAGAGCGCCAAGGATTTCCTGACATTGAAGGAAAGTCTGAGACATGAAAGAGACATAAACAAAACAAAACAAAAATATGCCTCTAAAGCAATCCAAGAGTTTAGGAGCAGAAAACAACCAGAAAACAAAACAGAGATTCCAGACTTCATCTCACCCATAAAACAAGAAAGGAGTACTATGGAGAAGGGACAGCCAGGAGATTGTCACTCTTGGAACTCAAATCTGCTAGTGCCGAAATGAAAGTTTAATATACAGGCTAAATGTTAAATTTGAGATTATCTTCCAGCAAAGAAAACAAAATATTTAAGAAAAGAGAGAGAAAAATAGAGGCAATGGAGGAGAGAAGTAGGAGACAGAGAGAGATGGAGGGAGAGCAGGAGGGAGGGAATGGATATGGATAAAGGGGAGGAAAGCAGAGCAAGAACACAAAGAACAATTCCAGCTCATGATCTTACAAATGAAAGTGAGGGGCCAGGTCTTTGGCTCAGTGGGTTAAGCTGCCACCTGTGATGCCAGCACCCCACATTAGAGCTCTGGTTTGAGCCCCAGCTGCCCCACTTCTGATCCAGCTCCCTGCTAATGTGCCTGGGAAGGTAGTAGAAGATGGCCCAAGTATTTCTGTCCCTGCCACCCACATGAGAAATCCAGATGGGGTTCCTGCCACTTGAAATTCTCTTAAAAATGTCTGTTCAGGTCCTTTGCCCATTTCCTAACTAGGCTGTTTGTTTTGTGGTTGTTGAATTTCTTGAGCTCTGCATAGATTCTGGAAATTAATCTTTTATCAGTTGCATAGTTTGCAGACATTTTCTCCTGTTCTGTAGGTTGCCTCTTCACTTTACTGAGTGTTTTTTTTTTTCAGTGCAGGAGCTTCTCACTTTGATGTAATTCTGTTTGGTAATTTTGGCTTTGATTGCTTGTGCTTCTAGGGTCTTTTTCAGAAAGTCTTCCCTTATGTCAATGTCTTGCAAAATTTCCCCAATGTTCTCTAGTAATTTGATGGTATTGGGTCATAGGTTCAGGTCTCTCATCCACTTGGAGTGGATTTTTGTGTAAGGTGTAAGGTAGGGATCTAGATTCATACTTCCGCATGCAGAAATCCAGTTTTCCCAACACCATTTGTTGAAGAGATGGTCCTTGTTCTATGGATTGCTTTTTGCTCTTTTATCAAAGATAAGTTGGTTGTAGATGTGTATCTTGATTTCTGGAGTTTCTATTCTACTCCATTGGTCTACATGTCTGTTTTTGGCCAGTACCACATTTTTTTTTATTATAACTGCCTTTCAGTATGTCTTGAGATCTGGCATTGTGATGTCTCCTGCTTTGTTTTTGTTGTTTAAGATTTCTTCAGCTATTTGGGGTCTCTTGTGTTTCCATATGAATTTTAGCATCATTTTTTCTAAACCTGAGAATGTTGTTGGTATTTTGATTGGTATCACATTGAATGTATAAATTGGAATTGGAAGTATGGACATTTTGATGGTGTTGACTTCCAATCCATGAACATGGAAGATTTTTCCACTTTTTAAAGTCTTTTTCTATTTCTTCCTTTAATGTTTTGTAATTCTGATCATAGGGATTTTTTTTGACAGGCAGAGTTAGACAGTGAGAGAGAGAGAGAGAAACAGAGAGAAAGGTCTTCCTTCTGTTGGCTCACTCCCCAAATTGCCGCTATGGCTGGCGCACTGCACTGATCTGAAGCCAGGAGCCAGGTGCTTCCTCCTGGTCTCCCATGTGGGTGCAGGGCCCAAGCACTTGGGCCATCCTCCACTGCCTTCCCAGGCCACAGCAGAGAGCTGGACTGGAAGAGGAGCAACCAGGACAGAACCGGTGCCCCAACCAGGACTAGAACCTGGTGTGCCAGCGCTGAGGGTGGAGGATTAGCCTAGTAAGCCGCAGTGCCAGCCAATCATAGGGATCTTTCCATCCTTGGTTAAATTTACTCCAAGGTATTTAATTTTTTTGTAGCTATTGTGAATGGGATTGATCTTAGAAGTTCTTTCTCAGCTATGGCATTGTCTGTATATACAAAGGTTACTGATTTTTGTGTATTGATTTTATATCCTGCTACTTTATCAAACTCTTTTATGAGTTCCAATAATCTCTTCATGGAGTCATTTGAGTCCCCTATGTGTAGAATCCTGTCATCAGCCAATAGGGATAGCTTAACTTCCTCCTTCCCAAGTTGTATCCCTTTGGTTTCTCTTTCTTGCCCAATGGCTCTGGCTAAAACTTCCAGGACTATATTAAATAGCAATGGTGAGAGTGGGCATCCTTGTCTTGTTCCAGATCTTAATGCTTCCAATTTTTCTCCTTTCAGTAGGATGCTAGCAGTGGGTATGTCATAAATTACTTTATGTTGAGGAATGTTCCTTCTATTACAAATTTTTTAAGGTTTTCATCCTAAAAGGATGTTAAATTTTATCAAATGCTTTCTCTGCATCTATTGAGATAATCATATGATTTTTGTTCTTCAGTTTGTTAATGTGATGTATCACATTTATTGTTTTTAGGATGTTGAACCATCCATGAATACCAGAGATAAATCCCACTTGGTCTAGGTGAATGATCTTCCTGATGTGTCGCTGGATTCAATTGGCTAGTAGTTTGTTTCTGATTTTTGCATCTATGTTCATCAGGAAAATTGGTCTGTAATTCTCTTTCTGTTGTTTCTTTTTCTGGTTTAGGAATTAAGGTAATACTGCTTCATGAAAGGAGTTTGGGAGGATAACCTCCCTTTCAATTGTTTTGAATAGCTTGAGAAGAACTGGAATTAGATCTTCTTTAAATGTCTGGTAGAATTCATTAGTGAAGTCGTCGGGACCTGGGCTTTGCTTTGTTGGGAGGGTCTTTGTTACTGATTCAATCTCTATCTTGGTTATTGCTCTGTTTTGGTGTTCTGTGTCTTCATGACTCAATTTTGGCAGATTGCATGTGTCCAGGAATCTATCCATTTCTTCCAGGTTTCACTATTTGCTGGCAGACAGCTCTTTGTAGTAACTCCTGATGAGTCTTTTATTTCTGTGGTATCTGTTGTTTCATTTCCTTTTTCATCCCTGATTTTATTGAGTTGGGTCTTCTCCCTCTTTTTTGGGGGGAGGAGGGTTAGTTGGGCCGATGGTGTGTTAGTATTGTTTATTTTTTCACAAAACCAGCATTTCATGTCATCGATCTTTTTTATTTTTTGTTTCAATTTTGTTTATTATTTAATTTTAATCATTTGTTTCCTCCTAATAATTTGGGATTGGTTTTTTTTAAGTCCTTGAGATGCATTGACAGCTCATTTATTTGGTGACTTTCTAGTTTCTTGATGTAGGCACCAGTTGATATAAACTTCTATCTTAACACTTCCTTTGCTGTATCCCATAAGTTTTGATATGATATATTATCATATTCATTCATTTCCAGACCCTTTTTTATTTCTCTCTTGATTTCTTCTATGACCCACTATTCATTTAGGAGCATGTTGTTCAGTCTCCATGTGTTTGTATATGTTCTAGAAATTCTTTTTTTTTTTTTTATTTATTTATTTTTTTTTTTGACAGGCAGAGTGGACAGTGAGAGAGAGAGACAGAGAGAGAAAGGTCTTCCTTTGCCGTTGGTTCACCCTCCAATGGCCGCCGCTGCAGCCGGCGCACCGCGCTGATCCTGGCAGGAGCCAGGATCCAGGTGCTTTTCCTGGTCTCCCATGGGGTGCAGGGCCCAAGCACCTGGGCCATCCTCCACTGCACTCCCTGGCCATAGCAGAGAGCTGGCCTGGAAGAGGGGCAACCGGGACAGAATCCGGCGCCCCAACCGGGACTAGAACCCGGTGTGCCGGCGCCGCAAGGTGGAGGATTAGCCTATTGAGCCACGGCGCCGGCTAGAAATTCTTAAGTTGTTGATTTCAAGCTTCTATCCATTGTGATCAGAGAAGGTGTATTGAATAATTTTGACTTTTTTAAACTTGCTTTATTTATGGCCTAGTATATGGTCAATCTTAGAGAAAGTTCTGTGGACTGATGAGAAGAATGTGTATTCTGCAACTGTGGGGTGAAAAGTTCTATAGATATCAGTTAAGTCCATTTGGTCCATAGTGTCAATTAGGTCTGTTGTTTCTTTGTTGATTTTCTGTCTGGTTGATCTATCCAGAGATGAAAGTAGGGTGTTGAAGTCCACCTTTACTATTGTGTTTATAGTCTATGTCTTCCTTTAGATCCATTAATAGTCTTTTAAATATCCAGCACCCAGCAATTAGGTGTGTATACATTTATTATAATCCCATCTTCCTTTTGTATTGATCCCTTAACCATTACATAGTTCCATTTTCTGTCTCCTTTAACAGCTTTTTGTGTTAAAGTCTATTTTGTCTGATATTGGGATGGCTA